>NC_092512.1:905000-1080000 GCF_047511675.1 Marmota flaviventris
TTAGCTGCACAGAGGTGCGGCAGGTGCCTAGTGCCTACAGCCAGGGTCAAGGCCCAGAACCAGCTTTGCGACAGACTGGCAGGCTGTGATCTGCCCTCCCCCTGCTCAAAGTCACCAGCTCCTGGGCTATAGTCCGAGGCGCCTATGCCCAGCACAGGATGGGGTGGGGCTGAAGTGAATGGATCATGAACAGCCCATGGGAATTGGGCAGCTCTGCACCGGGGCTTCTGGCCAGAGGGACTGTCCTAATGGAGCTCACCTCCCGGCTGGATTCGCCTTTGTCGGGGAGTGGCCAGGCTGCCCCCTAGTGGGCATTCTCATCCTCAGGGGTAGGATCTCCACGACTTGAATCTGAATTCGCTTGGCTTCCAGGCATGGTCCTGGGGTTCCCTAGGGTTCCCTGGAGCTGGTGACTCAGTTACTGGTGGGAAGTTTCAATAGAATGCACAGATGGAGGGTTTCTAGTACTCAAGAGATTTTTGGTTGGGGACCTGCCACTGGCCCTCCCTTCCTTGACACCCAGTTTTGTGGCCTGTCCACACGTGGGAAAGGAGCTTCCCCTTGCCTCTTGTTGCATGTGGCTTAACTCAGTTCTGTTCTTGCTATTCTCTGCCCACCATCTCTGCAGTGTCTACCCTGCTCCCCCAGTCCTGCCCCAGCCCCAGCCCCTGCTGGCATCCTGCTGGGAGAGGTCTCTGAGAGTGGATCATGGGGGCCCTGGACAGTTTCTAAGCATCCTTGTCCCGGAGGGCAGCCCCACCCCCCCACCCCCGTAGGGGTCTAGGGGCCGTGGAGGGGGGGGATGCATTTCGTGGGTTTGGGCGCGGCTTCCTGACCCGTGCTGGGCGGGGCGCCCGCAGGGGCAGGTTCTTCGGGTCTGGGCCCGGCGCCCAGCGGGCGGAGGAGGATGTGGCAAGCTGAGCCGGGCCCTTTCGCACGGGCCGGGAGCAGGACTTGCTGTATGATCCCTGGACGACCGAGGGCGCCTAGGGCTCATGGCTGCATCAGGCACCCGGGGGGCGGGCGGCGCCTTCTACCGTCAGAGGGAGGTTGTGTTAGAGCTGCCGCGATGGCTGGACGGGGGCTGCGAGCGTGCACGCAGGGGCTACCTCTACGGACAGCTGTGCTGCGTAGGTGGGTGCACCCTTAGCTTGCTGGGCTGAAGGGACTGGGCAGCAGAAGCTCTCACCAGGTGGGGCCGGGGATAGGGGTCGGGTCTGGCCCAGGTGCAGCCCCGCCTCCGAGCTCCGGAAACACCTGGGGAAGGAGGCGGAAACACTTGGGGGAGGAAGGTGTGGGGCGGGGTGATGAAGTCCATGCTGGTTGGCTTGCCTCTGGAGTATCCGGTGGGAGGTGGGTGGGGCAGAGGGCTACAGGCGAGGGAGCCGGGAGCAGGGGGAGGGAGGGAGGTGCTGGGGGAGGGAGGGAGGTGCTGGGGGCGGGACCCAAGGCTTTCCGGCTCCAGGTTCCCTCCCACTCCTTGGGGTTTCCCTCCCAGGACCGAGTTGGCTGGGCTGTGGAAAGCGGGAGATGATCCTTCTCAGAGGGCTGTGGGGGGACTGAGCTGGTGCTGAGGGTCAACTGCCTTGGACCCTACAGGGTCAGACAGGATTGCCAGAGTACAGTGCTGGGAGCCCCGGGGCGGGTCAGACAGGTGGGAGAGGCCCCTGAGGTATATAATAGGCTTGGGGAGCGGACTGAGGACAGGTGAGGACTCCTATCAGTCTAGTTTCCTTTCCTTAGTGATTAGGAGGGAGGGGGCATCTACAGCCAGGGGTAAGGAGTAGGCAGGTCAGGAGGGGAGGGGTTGAGGAGGAGCTTGAAGTTCTAGTTCCTGAAAGGTGAAAGGAAGGAGGCACCCAGAGGCAGGACTGCTGCCAGGGGAGGGGTGTTGGAGCTGCCTGGGAGCAGGAAGAAGACTGGAGAATGGGCTTGGTTGGAGCATGGGGAGAGGGCCCACATGCATCATGGGTATCCAGTACTGGCTCCCCCAAGTTCCAGCTGTTGCCTGAATGCCCTGTGCCCATCTCTGGCCCACTCCCAGAAGCATGGGTGTTTGTGCCCCTCAACAGAATGACAGCCTGCTCCTGCAGCAGAAACTCACCCTGTTACTGCGAGTGTGGTTCCCCAGTAGGACAAGCTTCTTGCTCAGGAGGGTCCTGCCTAGGGAGGGGTGGGCACGTGTTGGGGGTGTGAGAAGCTCTCAAGCACACTTGCATTCCAAGCCCTGACTAGTGTGGAGTCAGATTTGGGATTTTGGAGGTTAAGGAGTTGATGTCTACTAGGGTTATGGGGGCTGCTGGGCCAGACGGGGCAGAACAGGAAGGTCTCCTGTTGGAGGCTGAGCGGTACTCTCAGAGGTGGGGGGTGTAAGACATATGGCAGAATCCTGGGAGCTAGCCTTGCTCTTAGGCATTAGGGTGGGGCCTTAAGGGCCCCTGCCTGGCTCAAGACCCTGGGCCAGTGGGGTTTTGGTGCCCTCTTGTGGGCACAGGGAGCAGCAAGCATAGGGAACGGGGTGAGCTTTCCCCAGAATTGTGTGCTGTGGGAGGGGGGGTGTTCCTCCACAGCTCACAGCTGGAGCACATCAAGCCAGATGCGTGGACTGGAAAATTCTTGTGGTTGGGTGGTGCATTCTTTCCTACAGCAGTTGGTTGGGCTGGGCAGTTCTAGATGCTGGCCATAAGCCGCTCTGTCCGCTGACCTGAGGGATCCAGAGGCCCTTGTACCCTTTGCCCAGATCCTCTATATATTTTTACAACCTGGAGCAGCTGCTATCTCTGAGCCTCACCCGGCTGCAAACAGCCCCCTATCCATCCTGCTCCCAGGTGCGGTTTCCTTTTGAGTGAGTCACAGTGCCCAGGGCCCCTCCTCAACTCTGACTCACTGGCTGTGCCCCTTGGGGTGCTCCCCTCTGCCCCAGCATTTCCCCCAGGGGAGAGGTCCTTGCAGCTCGGCTGGACTGGCCTACTTGGATGAGTCAGAGCTCTGCTATGCTCTGCTCTTGCCTGAGGTGTGCTCTGCCTGGCTTGCCTGGGCTGGGCTTCTCCCGGCCCCTAAGGGATCTTGCAGGAGCCAGGCAGGCCCTTGAGCCTGGATAGAGCAACCTCGTTGAGGTGGGGGCCGTGGGATAGGGCATGGTCTTTCTTACTGTAGGTCTGAGAAGGTGTGAGCTGGGGAGCTCTAGGAAACAGAGGGGCAGTGGGCTCCCTTCCCCAAGGTGTCACACAGGTTGGGGGTTCCTTTTAGAGCCAGACCCAGCAGGAAGGTGGGCCAGCCAAGGAGTGACTCTAGTGTTCTCTGAGAATGGGTGTGGCCTTAGCTTTTCCCGCAGCTCTCTGGGGACCCTTCTCCGTTCCCTGTGTGATGAAGGCTCATTCTGGGTGGCTGTGGGGTTGGTGAATTCTCTGGGGTCCTGGTACCAGTGCCAGCCCCTCCCCTGCACCCCCAGGTCCTGCTGCTGTGGCAGGGTGGGTGAGGAAACCCCAGTTTCCTGTTTCTGGCTACTGAGGGTGTGGCTGTGGGGGAGGGGCTGCCTTCCTCCTTCCCGCTGGGACACTCCCCTCTGGGGGACTGAGTGAGGTGGGGCTCTAGGGGCGGGGCAGCCTTGCTGGGGAGTACAGCCTGTAGGGAGTGGCCGCAGCCACTGCGACTAGGGCTATGAGTTAGCCTGTGTGGAGTTTGCATCCAGTGCAGCCGCCAGCCTTCAGCAGTCTGTGTGCCACGAGGGGCTGCCCAGAGCAACAGCACCTGGGGGCTGAGAGACTGAGAGTCAGGGGCCGGCAGCACCATGTCTCAGCATCGGCTCCGGGTGCCCGAGCCTGAGGGCCTGGGTGGCAAGAGAACCAGCTCTGAGGACAACCTCTACCTGGCTGTGCTCAGGGCCTCTGAGGGCAAGAAAGGTAGTGGGTACACCCTCTGGGCAGGGCAGGCCTCTGCAGCAGAAAATAATGTTTTCTGTGGCAGGAAGCCCTTGCTCTAGGTGGGAGGTGTGGGCATGGACTGGGGGTCTGGGTTTGGGGCCAGACTCAGATGGGGGGGCCAACTGCCCGTGCTCAACACAGATTGGCTTCTGAGACCTTAGTGTGGGATCAAAGTGGCAGGGAGGGGAGGCCCCTTGCCCTGTCAGGTGGACACAGCTTCCCCTACAGTGCCCCATCAGGGCCTAGCCCTGGCCCTGCTGTGTCCCTGTTTAGCCTCATGTAGAGGCAGTGTGTGGGGTGGGACAGGCTTTGACTTGTGCGCCCTGATGCAGCAGCTCTGGACCTCCCATCTTCTTGGGAGACAATAGGGAGATTGAGCAGAGGCACTTTGGGCCTAGCCCCCTGCCTGGACCAGGGCTGCTGGGCCTGGGTATATGGGGTCCTGGCCGTGCCGGAGGAGGAGGGTTTATGTGATCTGGGAGAGGCCTGAGGTGGGCACCGAGGCGGGGGCTGTTGCAGGGCCTTCCTCAGGCAGGATCTGGCCAGCCAGGCTTTCGTGTCTGCACCATGGTCACCTCTTGGGGCCTCCCTGGGCTTTTCCCAGGCCCCAGCTTAACTGGACTCGTCTTCCCCAGATGAACGGGACCGTGTGCAGAAGAAGACCTTCACCAAGTGGGTCAACAAACACCTCATCAAGGTTGGTGGCACCTGCTTGTGAGTGGAGGAGGGAAGGGTGTGGCAGATGGCCCCTGCCCCAGGGTGTCCTCCACTGCTGCATTCCCCTTTCATCTCTGAAACCTGTTATTTTCTGTCCTCTCCTCCCACGCTCCGCTCCGTCTCTTTCCTTCTCTTCCTTTGGTCTCTGCTGTAGCACTGGAGGGCAGAGGTAGGTGCTTAAGCAGAGGCATGAGCATGCTTCATGCCCCTGCCTCTTTCCCCTTGGTGCCAGTGCCCAGTACTTTTCTCTGCCCCTGCCTCTGGGCTGTTGGTGGCCCTGGGGAATCTGTGGCCACTCTAGCCCTGCTGTTCCCACAGGCCCAAAGGCACATCAGTGACCTGTATGAAGACCTTCGCGATGGCCACAACCTCATCTCTCTACTGGAGGTCCTCTCTGGGGACAGTCTGGTATGTGCCCCTGCCCTTTTCTGTGGTCCTGCCAGCATCACCCTCAATGCCCCTGCCTGCCTTACCTCCCTGAGGTCTTTCCTGACTGCCCAAACTGTGTCTAGCTCAGCCCCCTCCTGCCTTCTCCTTGGAAGCAGTCCCCCCACTGTGCCTTCACGTCCAGGGTGTTGGCATCACAGCTGACAGCCTGGCTGGGGAGTGGCCACCACCCCTGTGCTATGGGCTGCTGTCTTCTGCATTGGAGTCCTAACACAGTAACCTCATGCTCTGCTCTGCTTTGGTTTCTCTGCTGCTTGGACTCTGAATCTTGACCTCTGCCCTTTACCCTTTGCTCTGCTCTGGCTGGGCAGCCGAGGGAGCGGGACGTAATCAGGAGCTTGCGTCTGGTGAGTGGTTGTGCCCGTTGGCCACAGAGGCACATGGGCTCCCTGAGACTGTGGAGCCCAACTCACCTGGGCTGGCAGCTAGTCTGGCCCGACCCACTCCTGGCTCTTGGGCGGGTAGATGGCTGTGCTTCAAGCTGCCTGCTGTCCTGCCTGCTGCTATACCTGGGTCTGGGCCTGGGACCCATGAAAAGAAGTGGCTGCCATCACTGGGCAGGAGGACACACCTCCAGTGCCACTGCCCTCCACCCACAGCTTCCTGGCTATTGTCTTCTCCCCACCCCCTTCCTTCCTTCCCACAGCCTGGGTTGGTTTCCCAAGCCCCTGCTGGACCTGGGCCCAGGCCCTTCCTGGCCCCTGGGCTGATGGCCTCCTTTTTGCAACTGGGGAGGGTGAATCTGGGATGTTTGAGGGGCTGCTGACCCATTGGGGAAGACCTTGGTTTAGTTGTTGCAGCTGCTTTGGGGGTACTGGGGGTATGGGGCTGGGACTGCAGCTGCCATGTTGATGTTGACTATGCCATGCCTCCTCTCAGCCCCGGGAGAAGGGGAGGATGCGCTTCCATAAGCTGCAGAATGTCCAGATTGCCCTGGACTACCTCCGGCACCGCCAGGTAAGGCTGTCAGCCAGCTACAGGCTGTAGACCCCAGGTACCCTTCCTGAGATGCTGCCCAGTGAGCTGTGACTGAGAGCTATTTGCTCACAGGTGAAGTTGGTGAACATCAGGAATGATGACATCGCTGATGGCAACCCTAAGCTTACCCTAGGCCTGATCTGGACAATCATCCTGCACTTCCAGGTAAAGTGGCTGCCCCTAGATGTCTCTGGGGTTGCTGTGGGCTCTTTGACTGGTTAGCTGGCTTGATTTCTGGCTGGGGTATGCTCAGGAGGAGGTGTTTTTCTATTGGGCTGGCTTGTAGCCTGAAGGCTCAGGCTTCTCTCCAAGACCTGCCTATCCTGTGCCCTCTGGCCCCAGCTAGGCAGGGCCGTAGAGCCTCCTTGGAGAAGAATGTGTTCTCTCCTGGCTGCCCTGGGGAAGCTTCTGGAGCTGCAGGGGCTGCCCTGGCTGACTCACCATTGCCTGTGCTGGCCGCACAGGAAGCCACAAATCTGAGATCTAGGCAGAAGAGCTAGGCTGGCACCGCAGCTGAGTCACAGGCGGGCAGGCCGGCAGACATTAGGGATAGGTTGGCAGATGTACTGACAGCAGGCAGACTGGCAGACCCAGGCCTGAGATTGGACAGAGTGCCAGGCATACATCCTGCCCAGCCCCCAGAGACTCCCCACCCTGGCCTGCAACCAGAGAGGAGGCCTTGACCTGTCCCCACATGCCACCTCAACAGCCTTTTCTAGGTTTGGGGGTTCTGGGAAGGCTCTGGGGGTCTTCAGCTACCCTTCTTGTGCCTGCTGTCTACCAGCTGTACTCTGTACTAGTCTCTGGATGTGGAGGGTGTATCCCAGGCTTCTCTAGCTAAGGAGAATCCAGAGTGTCTACCACGTGGTGTTAGTGGGGTTGGGGCACTGACTTATTCTGTGGCAGTTGCTGGCTGCAGTGGCCCGGGCTTTTGGTCTTCCATGTGGTGTATCTCAGTGGGACAGAACCCTGGGGGCCCCACTGTACCTCACCTGGGGCCTGGTGACCCCTATATACCCTAGTTGGGTGCTGAGCCACCCCTGCTCCCATGCAAGTGATCATGGGTATCACACAGGGTGGCCAGCTGGTCAACCTGGGTGGCCAGAGCTAAGCCTCTGCTTCTGTTTACTGTGTGGGGCAGATCTCAGACATCCAGGTGAGCGGGCAGTCAGAGGACATGACAGCCAAGGAGAAGCTGCTGCTGTGGTCACAGCGCATGGTGGAGGGCTACCAGGGCCTGCGCTGCGACAATTTTACTTCCAGCTGGCGTGATGGCCGCCTCTTCAATGCCATTATCCACCGGCACAAGTACGTGGCCCCAGCAGGTGGAGGCGGGCTGTGGGTCTGGGGCACCTCAGCTGGGCAACTTCAAACAAGTCAGGGCAAAGAGGGTGGCAGGAGGGATGTCTGCCACTAATGGGAACTTGGCGCCTGCAGGTATGAATGCCAGCCAGCCAGCCAGCCACCTCTGCGAGGTGCCAGTGAGCAGGCCCAGCCCCATTCTTCCTGAGTTCTTAGGAGCACCACTGTTCCTTGAAGCCTGTAGGACAGTGAGATGCTGGTCCTGCTCATGTGGACACCTCAGAAGGGGCCTGACAGGCAAGGAGGCTTCAGGGAGCCCAGGTTGACTGTATCCCTACTCAGTGCACTGCATCTGTGACTATCCCCACTATAAGCCTCTGGGGCTCTTGGAGGGTGGGGCAGTGGGGTCCATTCAGGTCTGTCCGTGTGGGCAGGATTGGGGTGTTAGTGTGTGTCAGATTTTTCAGGGTAAGTATGGGGTTGGGACTGTGTCTGCCGGGGTGCGTGAAGGCCCAGCCTGCCTCACCTGCGCCTTCATCCGCAGGCCCATGCTCATAGACATGAATAAGGTGTACCATCAAACCAACCTAGAGAACCTGGACCAGGCCTTCTCTGTAGCAGAGCGGGACCTAGGAGTGACTCGGCTTCTGGACCCCGAGGGTAGGAGCTGCTGGCCCTCCTCCCTTCCTCTTCCCCTTCCCATGTCCACACAGGCTCTGTGACTCTGTCCTCCCCTACAGATGTGGATGTCCCTCAGCCTGATGAGAAGTCCATCATCACCTACGTCTCGTCCTTGTATGACGCCATGCCCCGTGTGCCGGGCGCCCAGGATGGGGTGAGGGCTAATGTGAGTGATGCCCCAGGGAGGGTGGGGAGTGTGTCTTGAGCCCCGTTGCTCTCCAACAGCTGCTCACTCATGTGCTCACAGGAGCTGCAGCTTCGATGGCAGGAGTACCGGGAGCTGGTGGTGCTGCTGCTGCAGTGGATACGGCACCACACTGCTGCCTTTGAGGAGCGCAAGTTCCCCTCTAGCTTTGAAGAGATTGAGGTGGGCCTATCCACTTGGGCCAGGGTCCTGTGTCTGCCTTGGCAGGGATGCTGACAACCCTTGTCCCCACAGATCCTTTGGTGCCAGTTCTTGAAGTTTAAGGAGACAGAGCTTCCAGCCAAGGAGGCAGACAAGAACAGGTCCAAGGGCATCTACCAGTCCCTAGAAGTAAGTGGGTGTGCCCCAGGGTGGTGAGTAGGGTGTGCTGTAGGGAAGTGACTGGGGTGCCCCTGAGTGTGGTGAGTGGGGCATCCCCTGGGGAGGTGAGGTGAGTGCAGCTCCCTAGAGACCCAGGGCCTGGGGTCCCCTCAAGAGTGTGGCTTGAACTTTTGGGACCAGGGCTGTTTCAAGTTTGGAGGTGCTAGGGACCTTGGGGTCCAACACTCTCACCATTTGCAGCTTGGGCCTTATTAGTTCTGTCCCTGATCTTAGGGAGCCGTGCAAGCAGGCCAACTCAAAGTACCCCCTGGCTACCACCCCTTGGATGTGGAGAAGGAGTGGGGCAAGCTACACGTGGCCATTCTGGAGCGGGAGAAGCAGCTTAGGAGCGAGTTTGAGAGGTAGGTGTGGGGAGGCTGCTGGTGGGTGGGGCCTTGTGGTGGCAGGGAAGCCACCCCAGGGTGAGTCACTGCCTGGGGAGGAAATCCCCCCCCCAGGCTGGGGAACCCAAGCTCCAGAGTTCCTGGCCAGCAGGACAGTGGGCCCCAGGCAGGCAGGGAAGCCAGAGCAGAGGGGAGCTGCTCTCTGGCCAGGGGGCATGGTGGGCCCACCAGCTCACAGTCTCTGGTCTTGTGTTTGGGGCTGCAGGCTGGAGTGTCTTCAGCGCATTGTGAGCAAATTACAGATGGAGGCTGGGCTTTGCGAGGAGCAGTTGAACCAGGCCGACGCCCTTCTGCAGTCGGTGAGGGGGAGGGGAAGGAAGGAGTGAGGGGCGGGCTTGGGAGGTGGGAGGAACCCCAAGCCAGTCCTGCCCTGCAGCCAGGGCTATGACTAACTGGGCTCTGTGGGCAGGGTGGGGCACTGGGAGGGAGAAACCAGGCCTAGCTCCTCCCCACGCAGGGGCGGGGGCAACTGTGATCTCCTGCTGTGGGCAGAACTGGCCTCTTTGTACCAGGCAGGGCACCAAAGAGGCTGCTCTGCCCTCTTGCAGGCTCACCCCATCCCAACAGCAGCTTAACACTAGGGGAGGGGTGGTGGGGAGATGCCCAGTCCTACTGCTGGCTGAGTGTGGGGCTCAGAAGGTGCAGGGCTGTCTGTGTGGATCTGGGCAGGATCCCACTGAGAGAAGTGACAGTGTGGATAACGGTGGATGAGGCCCAAGATCCCGTGAACAAGCCTGTAAAGGACCTCGGTCCTTGGATCTAGCAGGATTCCTTTGGACAGAAGCCTGACCCCTTAGAAAGCTAGCCTGTATAGATATGTGGACAAGTTTGTCAGGAGCATATGTGGGGATCCCAGGGCAGTGGGTAAACTGAGGCCTGGGTTGTAGGCTGGGGAAGTGGGTGAAGGGGGCTGCCTTGACTGATGACCCTGTGGCCAGACTTGGAGTCACAGATGACCACCTTGCAGGATGTCCGGCTACTGGCCTCAGGCAAGGGGCCACAACGGGCAGGGGAGGTGGAACGGGACCTGGACAAGGCAGATGGCATGATCCGGCTACTGTTCAATGATGTGCAAACCCTTAAGGATGGGCGGCACCCGCAGGGCGAGCAGATGTACCGCAGGTGGGGTCTGCCTGTGCCCTTCCCAGGGAGCCTGGGTTTGGGATCCTGGGTTTGGGAGCCTGGGACCTGTCTGAACCCTCCTGACTCCTCTGCTGCCCCAGGGTGTACCGCCTGCATGAGCGCCTGGTGGCCATCCGCACCGAGTACAACCTCCGGCTGAAGGCAGGCGTGGCAGCCCCTGTGACCCAGGTGACCCTGCAGAGCACACAGAGGAGACCCGAGGTGGAGGACTCCACCCTGCGCTACTTGCAGGACCTGCTGGCCTGGGTGGAGGAAAACCAGCGCCGTGTGGACAGTGCTGAGTGGGGTGTGGACTTGCCCAGTGTGGAGGCACAGCTTGGTAGCCACCGAGGCCTGCACCAGTCCATTGAGGAGTTTCGGGCTAAGATCGAGCGGGCGCGCAGCGATGAGGTGGGCAGCATCCTTGGGTGGGCTGTTAGGTGGTGGGCAAGGGCCTGGTCCCGGCAATTCTCATCCTCCTTGTCTCCTACAGGGCCAGCTTTCCCCTGCCCCCCGGGGTGCCTTCCGTGACTGCCTGGGTCGACTAGACCTGCAGTATGCCAAGCTGCTGGTGAGTGGGGACCCGGCGGGGACTGGGGAGGTGGGCAGGCAGCAGTCTGCTAACGTGCTCCCTGCCTGCCCGCAGAACTCCTCCAAGGCCCGCCTCCGGTTCCTGGACAGCTTGCATGGTTTTGTGGCAGCTGCTACCAAAGAGCTGATGTGGCTGAATGAGAAGGAGGAGGAGGAGGTGGGCTTTGACTGGAGTGACCGCAATGCCAACATGGCTGCCAAGAAGGAGAGCTACTCGGTGAGTCTGTCTGGCCTTCCAGAACCCTCCTGCATTTGCCCACACCCAGCCCCACTGTTGGGAGTCTTTGGGTGGCCAGTCAGTTCCAGCTCAGGCTCCATGGAGGCTGGCACAGGATTTGGATTGTGTTTGTTGGAAGATTATAGACCCCAGTCTGCCTCCAACACTATTCCTGAGACCCTCTTCCCTTGCATCAGGCCCTTATGCGTGAACTGGAGCTGAAGGAAAAGAAAATCAAGGAGATTCAGAATACTGGAGACCGACTGCTGCGAGAGGACCACCCTGCACGGCCTACAGTGGAGGTGAGGTGGGACTGCAGGGCTGTGGGGGACCAGCACCGGCCCCCCAGATGTTGGGGGCCGTGGGGCAATACCATGGACGCTTAGGTGGAGGTAGGGCTGTAGGGGGCCCCCATGGGCCCCAAGGGATCTACCGTGGGTCAGAGGTGGGGAAGGAAAGGCGCTGTGGGAGGCCATCTTGGGCCCCAGGTGGGGTTGGCAAGAAGCTGTGGGGCCATCCTGGGCCCCAAGTGGGTGGGGAGAGGGATAGGGACCACCCTGGTCCTAGATGGGGTATGTGGGGAGGGGATGGGGTACTGTGGACCTCCCTAGGTCCCACGTGGGGGATCTGAGGAGGTCCTTGTCCTTTAGTCTTTCCAGGCAGCCCTGCAGACCCAGTGGAGCTGGATGCTACAGCTGTGTTGCTGTATTGAGGCTCACCTGAAGGAGAACACTGCCTACTTCCAGGTGAGACCCCTGCCTCACCGTGGCTCAGCTGCAGCACTCTGAAGGTGCCTCCGGACCACACTTGGCAGTAGGATTGGCCCTGACTGCTCGCCCTTCCCCGATTGCCCCCATGTTTGCCCCTGACTGCTCGCCCTCCCCCGATTGCCCCACTTGCTTCCTGCACTCAGGAGTCCTCCCCAGTCCTCTTGGGCTCTGCTACTCCTTGCCTTAAGCCTTGGCCCTTCAGTCTGCTCCCCACTTCTGGGGCCTGGGGCATCCCTGCATGATCTTCTACTTCCCTGCTCAGTTCTTCTCAGATGTGCGAGAGGCTGAGGAGCAGCTGCAAAAGCTACAGGAGACATTGCGAAGGAAGTACAGTTGTGACCGCTCCATCACTGTCACCCGGCTTGAGGACCTGCTGCAAGATGCCCAGGTGAGGCTGAGGCAGGCAGGAGCACAGGGACAGACTGACTTGGTGTGGGCTGCATTGGTGCCTAGGAGTTGGGGATGGAGGACCAGCACAGGCTGGGGAGGTCTGATGAGGGTGGTGGGTGTGTGATGAGCTGAGAGGCTGGTGGCAGGTTGCTGCCAGGAGCTGGTGTGAACTCCCACCCCTATAGCCTACACAGGTGGAGGCCCAAGTTAGTGGCTATCACCAGTCCTGTGATTGGGCATGAATGCTGGTTTTCTGGCCCCCATGGCTGGAGTAGGCACAGGCTACATGGTTGTGGAGGGCTGAACAACAGCTAGTCATGGTGCCTGCATGCAGGGGTGAGGAGCACTTGGGGCCACAGTGCTTTGGGTGAGCAGTAATGGAGGGAAGAGTGAGAGGAGGCAGCTGGTTCTGTAAAGGCTGGGACTTCAGTCTCAATGTCAACCTGAGAGAAGGTAGTGCAGCTGCCAGCTCACAGCCTTGGACAGTCCCTTGGTGAGGTTTGGTTGGACAGGAGGAGGTAAGTGACCTGCTCCTAAAAAGGGAGGAAGGAGAAGAGAGCCACCGCAGGGGCCAGAGTATAGCTAGGCTGGACCCCTTCCCCTGAAGGACATAGTGGGTGACCTGGGATAGGGGTAGGGCATCCAGTCCAGATCCAGGGAGTAGGATCTGCTTGGGGCCCAGGCCCTGGGGCCTGTCCCAGCCATACCTCCTGCCTCCAAGTGTCCCCACCGCCAGCATCAGGAAGGCCCCCACAGTCCTGGCAGTCCCCTGATCCTGGAGGTGCTGGGGTGTCTACTGCTTGCTGGAGGTAGATATGCATGTGTCGACCCTGAGCTCTGCTCCTCTCCACAGGATGAGAAGGAGCAGCTGAATGAGTATAAGGGGCACCTCTCTGGCTTGGCCAAGAGAGCCAAGGCCATTGTGCAGCTGAAACCTCGCAACCCGGCTTACCCCATCCGAGGCCATGTGCCCCTGCTGGCTGTATGTGATTACAAGCAGGTGGAGGTGAGGGCTGAGCCAGGTGGGGCGGTCCGACTGGAGGGGGTGGGTAGAGGCATGAGCATGACCACATTGTCATCACCTCTGGCTGTCCCAGGTGACTGTGCACAAGGGTGACCAGTGCCAGCTGATGGGCCCTGCTCAGCCATCTCACTGGAAAGTGCTTAGCAGCTCTGGCAGTGAGGCTGCTGTGCCCTCCGTGTGCTTCCTTGTGCCCCCACCCAACCAGGAAGCCCAGGAAGCCATCACCAGGTGGGTGGCCTATGGGGTCCTTGACTGGAAGGGGTGGATAGTGGGCAGGGCCTCAAAACCCTTGACTGTGACCCTGACCTGCCAGGCTGGAGGCCCAGCACCAGGCCCTCGTTGCACTGTGGCACCAGCTGCATGTGGACATGAAGAGCCTTCTGGCATGGCAGAGCCTCAGCCGTGATGTGCAGCTCATCCGTTCCTGGTCCCTGGTCACGGTATGACTGCCCACTGGCCATGGACATTCTGGGGGAGAAGAGGAAGTGGTGTCCTGTGGGGAGCCAGCTAGCCTCATCCCACGTTAACCCCCATGTCCACCCTCAGTTCCGCACATTGAAGCCTGAGGAACAGCGCCAAGCCCTACGCAGCCTGGAGTTGCACTACCAGGCCTTCCTGCGGGACAGCCAGGATGCTGGCAGCTTTGGGCCAGAGGACCGGCTGGTGGCAGAACGCGAGTACAGCTCTTGTAGCCGCCATTACCAGCAGCTGCTACAGAGCTTGGAGCAGGGTATGGGGTGGGCATGGCTGGTGTCTGGGCAGGGCAGGCAGGCAATGGACCCAGCAATCAAGTGACCAGAACGTGTCCTCAGGTGAGCAGGAGGAGTCTCGCTGTCAGCGCTGCATCTCAGAGCTCAAGGACATCCGGCTGCAGCTGGAGGCCTGTGAGACTCGCACCGTGCACCGTCTTCGGCTGCCACTAGACAAAGAGCCTGCGCGGGAGTGTGCCCAGCGCATCGCCGAGCAGCAGGCAGGCGCTGTCCCCTTTCTCCTCGCTCTGCTTCTCAATCCCACTTTACCCCTCCCTCAGCCTTCAGGGGGTGCTTTGTGTTGGGCTCTGCTCATCAGGGTGTCCCCACCCAATCTTTCCTCAGAAAGCGCAGGCTGAGGTGGAAGGGCTGGGCAAGGGGGTTGCCCGACTCTCAGCCGAGGCCGAGAAGGTCCTGGCCCTGCCTGAACCGTCACCTGCTGCCCCGACTCTGCGCTCAGAGCTGGAGCTGACCCTTGGCAAGCTGCAGCAGGTCCGCAGCTTGTCTGCCATCTACCTGGAGAAGTGAGTGCCTGCGAGCGCCGGGCTGGGCCAGGCTCTGGGGAGGCCTGTGACGTCAGGGATATTCTGAGCAGAGGAAGGACAGAGTGGTTGGATGAGTTGGGGACATCGAATGACTGGGCTGGGAGGTGGTGATCTCGGACTGGCATGGCAGCTGTGGGGGTGGCAGAGAGTCCAAGTCTGATGTTTGTGAGGGTTTTTGTGTGTGTGTGTGTGTGTGTGTGTGTGTGTGTGTGTGGTTCTGGGGATTGAACCCAGGGCCTTATGTGTGTGAGTCAAGCACTTTATCAACTGAGCTGTGTCCCCAGCCCAACTCTGAAGTTTTTTGAAGATGGCTCCCACAGGGTGTCCTGATGATGTTTTGTGGGATGTGACGGGGAGAGAAGGGTGGAGGGGATGGGTGCTCCTGACTGATCTGGGGAGACTTGGAGGGTCAGCAGGCAACTCAGGAAGAGTCGGGGAGATGGGGTTAGAGCAGAGAGTGGTCCAAGTTGTGAACAGAAGGGAGTACAGGTGGAGGGAGGACGGAGGAGTAGCCTTGGCTCCCAGTGTGGCCCAAGTCTGGAGGAAGAGGAACACCAGGAAAGGGCCCAGGATCGTAAGCTCAGAGGAGAGAGAGCCTGCCTCACAGAGGGCCTCTGTGATCTTGAGAGAAGGATTTCTTGATGGAGGCTGGGGAGGAAGACCTAGGAGGAGCTTTGGAATGGAGACAGTGGGTAAGAGAGTCGAGGGACTGGGCGGTGAGAGGCTCCCCTGGCCCCCCACTCTCCTCCCATCAGGCTCTTCCCAGAGCTCTTGGTGATGCGAAGGGCAAGTGCCGGTGCTCTGCCTCTTCCACTTGCCCTCCTGCCCCACCCCACCCAGCCTCTTCTAGTCTTCGTTTGCTGTTTACTTCAGTGCACTTTAACGCAGACACATAAAAAGTCACACATGCGTAGGAATTAATTTTCAGAAGTGTAAGAAGAGATCTCTCTCTGTCTCTGCCTTGTCCATCCTGACTCCAGGGCCTTCAGCGTTTATTCTGGCATTTATTGCTTACTGTATTATAAATAGTGCTTCTGCCCTTTGTCTTCCCTTTAGTCACAAATACCAACACACTATTTGAGAGAAGTATCACTGTTGGGTATGAGGTCCCCCTCAGCCAGTCTTGATTTTGCTGGAGTACTGAGAGCTAACTACACTCTCAGGGGGCTGGGGCTGCAGCTCAGTGACAGAGCGCCCATCTTGCACGTGTGAGGCACTGGGTTGGATCCTCAGCACCATACAGGAATGAATAAGATATTGTGTCCAACTACAACTAAAAAAAAACTGACTGCCCCAGGATCTTGATGTCTGCTGTTCCTGGCTGGAGCATCTGCTCTGCAGGTCTTCAGGCTGGAGCTTCAAGTAGCTCTGTGCCAAGATTTCTCTTCAGGTTTCTTGTTCTCCTCGGAATCTGTGACCACCGGGATTAGCTGAGCAGCAGGGTTCTGCTCAGGTTGGGTCTGGGCTTGCCAGAGGCTCTAGTTTCCCCACCTAGGTCTTATTTCTAGAGCCTACCTGCCCTGGCTCTGATCCCCACTCTCCCTGCCAGGCTCAAGACCATCAGCCTGGTGATCCGCAGCACTCAGGGGGCTGAGGAAGTTCTCAAGGCCCATGAGGAACAGCTTAAGGAGGCCCAGGCTGTGCCTTCCACCCTCCCAGAGCTCGAGGCCACCAAGGCTGCACTAAAGGTACTGTGCCAGGGTTTGTGCCTCACCGGGGGCAGGGAGATAGCGGGGGGGCCCCAGCTGAAGCAGCACCCACCCCTCTTGTGCCCAGCAGAAGCTACGGACCCAGGCAGAGGCTCAGCAGCCTGTGTTTGATGCCCTGAGGGATGAGCTGCGAGGGGCGCAGGAAGTGGGTGAGCGGCTGCAGCAGCGGCATGGTGAGCGGGACGTGGAAGTGGAGCGCTGGCGTGAGCGGGTCACCCAGCTGCTAGAGCGCTGGCAGGCAGTGCTGGCCCAGACTGACGTGCGGCAGCGTGAGCTGGAACAGCTGGGCCGCCAGCTGCGCTACTATCGTGAGAGTGCAGACCCACTGAGCGCCTGGCTGCAGGATGCTAAGCGGCGGCAGGAGCAGATCCAGGCTGTGCCGATGGCAAACATTCAGGCTGTGCGAGAGCAACTGCGTCAGGAGAAGGTAGGCCAGGGTCTGGGAGAGGCAGGCGGTAGGGTGTGTCCTGTAGCTGTCTGTGCTGACCACCAACCCCTTTCAGGCCCTGCTGGAGGAGATTGAGCGCCACGGTGAGAAGGTTGAGGAGTGCCAGAGGTTCGCCAAGCAGTACATCAATGCCATTAAGGTGAGGCCTCCAGCCATCTCCACCAAGACCCCCATCCCAGGACACGCTGGCCAGGCTGGTAGACCTGGGGCTCTGGACTTGAGCCTGGGCCGTGCTGGGAAACCCTATAGATTGGTGTGGGGGCAGGCATAGGCAACGAGGGCAGAGCAGATGGCCAACCATATCATGCCTCCCATAGGACTATGAGCTCCAGCTGGTCACATACAAGGCACAGCTTGAACCAGTGGCCTCCCCAGCCAAGAAGCCCAAGGTCCAGTCTGGATCAGAGAGTGTCATCCAGGAGGTAGGATGGGGGCAGGCCAAGACTAACCTAGATGAGGACTGGGTGGGCCTTAGGGTTGGGCAGAGCTGACTGCTGTTGCCCTTCCTCCTCAGTATGTGGACCTGCGGACACGCTACAGTGAGCTGACCACGCTTACTGGTCAGTACATCAAGTTCGTCAGTGAGACGTTGCGGCGCATGGAGGAGGAGGAGGTATGGCTGGGGCTGTGTGGGCTGGGTGGGGAGGGCCCTCCTGCCCCTGTCCTGCCCCGGATACAGCTCACAGAAACTGTCTGAGCCCACTTAGGGCAGCTGTCCTCACTCCCCTCCTGCCTGATGCCACCCAGTGCCCCCTTCCCCTAGCTCGGCTGCCCTCACCCAGGTCCCACCTTGGCCTGGCCTGTGCTGCTCTCCATGGTGGCTGGCGCCTCCCTTCTCCTTCACTGGCAGCTGTCCCCACCTGCATCTGTCGGCTCTCCCGTGCATTCCCCCTGGGCACTCTGCACTGGTTCCACTTGGCCCTTTGTTCTGGGAACAGTCAGGGGACATTAGGTCATGGGGGCTTGGGAGGTGTCTCTCAAGGTGCCTTGTCTGAGCAGGGTGTTCACTGTCCAGTTCCTCCCCACCTCCCAGGTGACCCAGCTGTTGGGCCCGCCTGTGGCCCTACCTCCTCTTGGCTCGGGTCTGCTGGTTTGAGAATCCCTTTTTTTTAACTGCCTCTGTCCATACTACTGTCTTTACTCTGGCTCCCTCACCCTGACCACCTCACCCTGACCCACCCCACTGGGCTTTGGGAATGGCCTCTTGTTGGGGAGCGGGGCCCTATGGTGGCAGCCAGGCTCTGCCAGCGTCAGGTAGATCTCAGGCAGGACTGTGTGGTGGGTGCGGCTTGCAGGTTCTGCGAGCCTCCTGCTTTGCTCTTTCTCTCTCTCCCTGTCCGTCTGTCTCCGTCGCCTATCTGCGGGAAGAGGGGAGGACGCCTGGGCCTCCTTCCCCAGGCTGGTGAGCACGGTGGGGCTGGCTGCGCTCGCTGCCCGAGTGCCCTGGGCGGGTGCACGCTATCTCCTTGGCTGGGCTGGGACCTCTGTCCTCCCTGATTCCCCCGCACCGCGCTGTCCAAGTGAACTGTGGTGGTATCGTGTCACGTGAGTGCCCGCACCCACCCCACGCTCACGCTGTCTCTGGTTCTCTTCCTCTCTCTGCTGTGGCCACAGAGGCTGGCCGAGCAACAGCGGGCAGAGGAGCGGGAGCGACTGGCTGAGGTGGAGGCCGCATTGGAGAAGCAGCGGCAGCTGGCTGAGGCGCATGCCCAGGCCAAGGCACAGGCGGAGCTGGAGGCACAAGAACTACAGCGGCGCATGCAGGAGGAGGTCGCGCGGCGGGAGGAGGCTGCAGTGGATGCACAGCAGCAGAAGCGTAGTGTCCAAGAGGAGCTGCAGCATCTGCGACAGAGCTCAGAGGCAGAGCTCCAGGCCAAGGCCAGGCAAGTGGAAGCAGCTGAACGCAGCCGACTGCGCATCGAGGAGGAGATCCGTGTGGTGCGCCTGCAGCTGGAGACGACTGAGCGCCAGCGCAGCGGGGCTGAGGATGAGCTGCAGGCCCTGCGTGCACGAGCAGAGGAGGCGGAAGCACAGAAGCGGCAGGCACAGGAGGAGGCTGAGCGCTTGCGGAGGCAGGTGCAGGATGAGAGCCAGCGTAAGCGGCAAGCCGAGGCAGAACTCGCCCTGCGCGTCAAGGCTGAGGCCGAGGCTGCTCGCGAGAAGCAGCGGGCCATGCAGGCTCTGGAGGAGCTGCGACTGCAGGCCGAAGAGGCAGAGAGGCAGCTGCGGCAGGCTGAGGCAGAGCGGGCACGCCAAGTACAGGTAGCTCTGGAGACAGCGCAGCGCAGCGCAGAGGTGGAGCTGCAGAGCAAGCGTGCTTCCTTCGCGGAGAAGACTGCGCAGTTGGAGCGCACCCTGCAGGAGGAGCATGTGGCGGTGGCACAGCTGCGGGAAGAGGCTGAACGGCGGGCACAGCAACAGGCTGAGGCCGAGCGGGCCCGTGAGGAAGCCGAACGGGAGCTAGAGCGCTGGCAGCTGAAAGCCAATGAGGCACTGCGACTGCGACTGCAGGCAGAGGAGGTGGCACAGCAGAAGAGCCTGGCGCAGGCCGAAGCTGAGAAGCAGAAAGAGGAAGCAGAGCGCGAGGCTCGGCGGCGCGGCAAGGCGGAGGAGCAGGCCGTGCGGCAGCGGGAGCTGGCTGAGGAGGAGCTGGAGAAACAGCGACAGCTGGCAGAAGGGACCGCGCAGCAGCGCCTGGCTGCGGAGCAGGAGCTGATCCGCCTGCGGGCCGAGACAGAGCAGGGCGAGCAGCAGCGGCAGCTGCTGGAGGAAGAGCTGGCCCGGCTGCAGCGAGAGGCGGCTGAGGCCAACCAGAAGCGCCAGGAGCTGGAAGCTGAGCTGGCCAAGGTGCGGGCAGAGATGGAGGTGCTGCTGGCCAGCAAGGCTCGAGCCGAGGAGGAATCTCGGAACACCAGCGAGAAGTCCAAGCAGAGACTGGAGGCAGAGGCCGGCCGCTTCCGTGAGCTGGCCGAGGAGGCTGCTCGCCTGCGGGCCCTGGCCGAGGAGGCTAAGCGGCAGCGGCAGCTGGCCGAGGAGGACGCAGCACGCCAGCGGGCCGAGGCCGAGCGGGTGCTTGCTGAGAAGCTGGCCGCCATCGGCGAGGCCACGAGGCTCAAGACAGAGGCGGAGATAGCGCTCAAGGAGAAGGAAGCCGAGAACGAGCGCCTGCGGAGGCTGGCTGAAGACGAGGCTTTCCAGCGGCGGCGGCTGGAGGAGCAGGCAGCGCAGCACAAGGCTGACATCGAGGAGCGCCTGGCTCAGCTGCGCAAGGCATCAGAGAGCGAGCTGGAGAGGCAGAAGGGGCTGGTGGAGGACACAGTGCGCCAGAGGCGGCAGGTGGAAGAGGAGATCCGGGCCCTGAAGGTGAGCTTTGAGAAGGCAGCTGCTGGCAAGGCGGAGCTGGAGCTGGAGCTGGGGCGGATCCGTAGCAACGCGGAGGACACGCTGCGCAGCAAGGAGCAGGCAGAGCTGGAGGCTGCTCGGCAGCGGCAGTTGGCAGCTGAGGAGGAGCAGCGGCGCCGTGAGGCTGAGGAGCGCGTACAGAAAAGCCTGGCGGCTGAGGAAGAGGCCACACGGCAGCGCAAAGCCGCCCTGGAGGAAGTAGAGCGGCTCAAGGCCAAGGTGGAAGAGGCCCGGCGCCTGAGGGAGCGAGCAGAACAGGAGTCGGCGCGGCAACTGCAGCTGGCCCAAGAGGCTGCCCAGAAGCGGCTGCAGGCCGAGGAGAAGGCCCATGCCTTTGTGGTGCAACAGCGTGAGCAGGAGCTGCAGCAGACACTGCAGCAGGAGCAGAGTGTGCTGGAGCGACTGCGCGGCGAGGCAGAGGCCGCCCGGCGAGCCGCTGAGGAGGCTGAGGAGGCCCGGGAGCAGGCTGAGCGGGAGGCCGCGCAGTCCCGGCGGCAAGTAGAAGAGGCTGAGCGGCTCAAGCAGTCTGCAGAGGAGCAGGCGCAGGTCCGGGCTCAGGCACAGGCTGCTGCGGAGAAGCTGCGCAAGGAAGCCGAGCAGGAGGCAGCACGACGGGCACAGGCGGAACAGGCAGCCTTGCGCCAGAAGCAGGCGGCTGACGCAGAGATGGAGAAGCATAAGAAGTTTGCAGAGCAGACGCTGAGGCAGAAGGCCCAGGTGGAACAGGAGCTGACGACCCTGCGGCTACAGCTGGAGGAGACGGACCATCAAAAGAGCATCCTTGATGAGGAGCTGCAGCGGCTGAAGGCGGAGGTGACAGAGGCAGCCCGCCAGCGCAGCCAGGTGGAGGAGGAGCTCTTCTCTGTGCGCGTGCAGATGGAAGAGCTGGGGAAGCTCAAGGCCCGGATCGAGGCCGAGAACCGCGCGCTCATCCTGCGTGACAAGGACAACACACAGCGCTTCCTGGAAGAGGAGGCGGAGAAGATGAAGCAGGTGGCGGAAGAGGCTGCACGGCTGAGTGTGGCGGCCCAGGAGGCAGCACGCCTGCGGCAGCTGGCAGAAGAAGACTTGGCACAGCAGCGGGTCCTGGCAGAGAAAATGCTCAAGGAGAAGATGCAGGCTGTGCAGGAGGCCACACGGCTCAAGGCTGAGGCTGAGCTGCTGCAGCAACAGAAAGAGCTGGCTCAGGAGCAGGCTCGACGGCTGCAGGAGGACAAGGAGCAGATGGCTCAGCAGCTGGCACAGGAGACACAGGGTTTCCAGCGGACACTGGAGGCGGAGCGGCAGCGGCAGCTGGAGATGAGTGCAGAGGCTGAGCGCCTGAAGCTGCGCGTGGCCGAGATGAGCCGGGCCCAGGCCCGTGCCGAGGAGGATGCCCAGCGCTTTCGGAAGCAGGCTGAGGAGATTGGTGAGAAGCTGCACCTCACTGAGCTCGCCACACAGGAGAAGGTGACGCTGGTACAGACACTTGAGATCCAGCGGCAGCAGAGTGACCATGATGCTGAGCGCCTGCGGGAGGCCATTGCTGAGCTGGAGCGTGAGAAGGAGAAACTGAAGCAGGAGGCCAAGTTGCTGCAGCTCAAGTCCGAGGAGGTACCACCCTCCCTCCACAGATGGGCAGGCGGGGGGTGGGGTGTGTCCTTGGGAGGGTAAGGGTGCTCCCAGGGCCCCGCCGTCCCTGACTGCTGCCTCCCCGCTCCTTGCCTCTTGCAGATGCAGACAGTACAGCAAGAGCAGAGGCTCCAGGAGACACAGGCCTTGCAGCAGAGCTTTCTGTCCGAGAAGGACAGCCTGCTGCAGCGGGAGCGCTTCATTGAGCAGGAAAAGGCTAAGCTGGAACAGCTTTTCCAGGACGAGGTGGCGAAGGCACAGCAGCTCCGTGAGGAGCAGCAGCGGCAGCAGCAGCAGATGGAGCAGGAGAAGCAGCAGCTGATGGCCAGCATGGAGGAGGCCCGGCGTCGGCAGCGTGAGGCAGAAGAAGGTGTGCGTCGCAAGCAGGAGGAGCTGCAGCACCTGGAGGAGCAGCGGCAGAAGCAGGAGAAGCTGCTGGCTGAGGAGAACCAGAGGCTGCGGGAACGGCTGCAGCGCTTAGAGGAGGAGCATCGGGCGGCACTAGCACACTCGGAGGAGATTGCTGCCACGAAGGCCTTGCCCAATGGCCGGGAGGCACCTGATGGCCCAACTGTGGAGGTGGAGCCTGAGCACAGCTTTGAGGGTTTGCGACAGAGAGTGCCAGCCCAGCGGCTGCAGGAGGCTGGCATCCTGAGCCCAGAGGAGCTGCAGCGGCTGGTGCAGGGCCACACCACGGTGGCCGAGCTGGCGCAGCGTAGGGATGTGCAACAATACCTGCAGGGCCGCAGCAGCATTGCCGGGCTGCTGCTGAAGCCCACCAATGAGAAGGTGAGTGTCTACACGGCCCTGCGGAGGCAGCTGCTAAGCCCTGGCACCGCTCTCATCCTGCTTGAGGCCCAGGCAGCCTCAGGCTTCTTGCTGGACCCTGTGCGGAATCGACGACTGACTGTGAATGAGGCCGTGAAGGAGGGTGTTGTGGGCCCTGAGCTGCACCACAAGTTGCTGTCTGCTGAGCGGGCTGTCACTGGCTATAAAGACCCCTACACTGGAGAGCAGATCTCGCTCTTCCAGGCCATGAAGAAGGACCTCATCGTCAGGGACCACGGCATCCGCCTGCTGGAGGCCCAGATCGCCACGGGCGGCATCATCGATCCCGTGCACAGCCACCGCGTGCCCGTGGAGGTGGCCTACCAGCGCGGCTACTTTGACGAGGAGATGAGCCGCGTGCTGGCGGACCCGAGCGACGACACCAAGGGCTTCTTCGACCCCAACACCCACGAGAACCTCACCTACCTGCAGCTGCTGGAGCGCTGTGTGGAGGACCCCGAGACGGGCCTGCGCCTCCTGCCACTCACAGATAAGGCTGCCAAGGGTGGTGAGCTGGTGTATACTGACTCTGAGGCCCGGGATGTCTTTGAGAAGGCCACTGTGTCTGCACCATTCGGCAAATTCCAGGGCAAGACGGTGACCATCTGGGAGATCATCAATTCAGAATACTTCACAGCGGAGCAGCGGCGTGACCTGCTGCGGCAGTTCCGCACGGGCCGCATCACAGTGGAGAAGATCATCAAGATTGTCATCACTGTCGTAGAGGAGCACGAGCAGAAGAGCCAGCTCTGCTTTGAGGGCCTGCGTGCCCTGGTGCCTGCTGCCGAACTGCTGGAAAGTGGGATCATCGACCATGACCTCTACCGTCAGCTGCAGCGGGGCGAGCGCTCTGTAAGAGAGGTGGCTGAGGCGGACTCTGTGCGGAGGGCCCTGCGGGGTGCCAGTGTCATTGCAGGTGTGTGGCTGGAGGAGGCAGGACAGAAGCTGAGTATCTATGAGGCCCTGAAGAAAGACCTACTGCAGCCAGATGTGGCTCTGGCCCTGTTAGAGGCCCAGGCCGGCACTGGGCACATCATTGATCCTGCCACTAGTGCCCGGCTGACTGTGGATGAGGCAGTACGTGCTGGTCTGGTGGGCCCTGAGCTTCATGAGAAGCTGCTGTCGGCTGAGAAGGCTGTGACGGGCTATAGGGACCCCTATTCGGGGCAGATTGCCTCCTTGTTCCAGGCTCTGAAGAAAGGCCTCATCCCTCGGGAGCAAGGCCTGCGCCTGCTAGATGCCCAGCTGTCCACAGGTGGCATTGTGGACCCCAGCAAGAGCCACCGCGTGTCCCTGGATGTTGCATATACCCGGGGCCATCTGGACAAGGAGACCAGCAGGGCCCTGTTGGAACCCGGGGAGGATGCCAAGGTCTACCTTGATCCCAGCACACGGGAGCCAGTCACCTATGGCCAGCTCCAGCAGCGGTGCCGGCCTGACCAGCTGACTGGGCTGAGCCTGCTGCCACTCTCAGAGAAGGCTGCCCGGGCCCAGCAGGAGGAGGTCTACTCTGAGCTTCAGGCCCGTGAGACCTTGGAGAAGGCTACGGTTGAAGTCCCCACGGGCAGCTTCAAAGGCAGGACAGTGACAGTGTGGGAGCTCATCAGCTCTGAGTATTTCACAGAGGAGCAGCGGCAGGAGCTGCTGCGGCAGCTCCGTACTGGCAAGGTGACTGTGGAGAAGGTCATTAAGATCCTTATCACCATCATCGAGGAGGTAGAGACCAAGAGGCAGGAGCAACTGTCCTTCACTGGCCTCCGTGCCCCTGTGCCAGCCAGTGAGCTCTTGGCTGCCAGGATCCTCAGCAGGGCCCAGTTTGAGCAGCTCAAGGATGGCAGGACCTCTGTCAAGGATCTCTTGGAGGTGGGCTCCGTGCGGACGCTGCTACAGGGCAGTGGCTGCCTGGCTGGTATCTACCTGGAGGACTCCAAGGAGAAAGTGACCATCTACGAGGCCATGCGCCGGGGTTTGCTCAGACCTAGCACGGCCACGCTCCTGCTCGAGGCCCAAGCAGCCACTGGCTTTCTGGTGGACCCGGTGCGGAACCAGCGCCTGTACGTCCATGAGGCAGTGAAAGCAGGTGTTGTGGGCCCTGAGCTACATGAGAAGCTGCTGTCCGCCGAGAAGGCCGTCACCGGCTACAAGGACCCCTACTCGGGCACCACCATCTCGCTCTTCCAGGCCATGAAGAAGGGCCTGGTTCTCAGGGAGCATGCCATCCGCCTGCTGGAGGCCCAGATTGCTACCGGAGGCGTCATCGACCCCGTGCACAGCCACCGCCTGCCCGTGGAGGTGGCCTACCAGCGCGGCTACTTTGACGAGGAGATGAGCCGCGTGCTGGCGGACCCCAGCGACGACACCAAGGGCTTCTTCGACCCCAACACCCACGAGAACCTCACCTACCTGCAGCTGCTGGAGCGCTGTGTGGAGGACCCCGAGACGGGCCTGCGCCTCCTGCCACTGAAGGGGGCAGAGAAGGCTGAAGTGGTGGAGACCACACAGGTGTATACTGAGGAGGAGACCCGGAGGGCATTCGAGGAGACTCAGATTGACATCCCTGGTGGTGGCAGTCACGGTGGCTCCACCATGTCCCTATGGGAGGTCATGCAGTCAGACCTGATCCCTGAGGATCAGCGGGCCCGGCTGATGGCTGACTTCCAGGCTGGCCGGGTGACCAAGGAGCGCATGATCATTATCATCATCGAGATCATTGAGAAGACCGAGATCATCCGACAGCAAAACCTTACTTCCTATGACTATGTGCGCCGCCGCCTCACTGCTGAGGACCTGTATGAGGCCCGGATCATCTCGCTTGAGACCTACAACCTCCTCCGGGAGGGCACCAAGAGCCTCCGTGAAGTACTGGAGGCAGAGTCTGCCTGGCGCTACCTCTATGGCACAGGCTCGGTGGCTGGCGTTTACCTGCCTGGCTCTAGGCAGACGCTGACCATCTACCAGGCCCTCAAGAAGGGGCTGCTAAGTGCCGAGGTAGCCCGCTTGCTGCTGGAGGCCCAGGCGGCCACCGGCTTCTTGCTGGACCCAGTGAAGGGTGAGCGACTGACTGTGGATGAGGCTGTACGGAAGGGACTGGTGGGCCCTGAGCTGCATGACCGGCTGCTCTCAGCAGAGCGGGCAGTGACTGGCTACCGTGACCCTTACACCGAGCAGACCATCTCGCTCTTCCAGGCCATGAAGAAGGAGCTGATCCCTGCTGAGGAGGCCCTGCGACTGCTGGATGCCCAACTGGCTACAGGAGGTATTGTGGACCCCCGCCTGGGCTTCCATCTACCGTTGGAGGTAGCCTACCAGCGTGGCTACCTCAACAAGGACACACACGACCAGCTGTCGGAGCCCAGCGAGGTGCGCAGCTACGTGGACCCCTCCACCGATGAGCGCCTCAGCTACACGCAACTGCTCAGGCGGTGTCGCCGTGACGAGAGCAGCGGCCAGATGCTCCTGCCACTCTCAGACGCCCGCAAACTGACCTTCCGTGGCCTACGCAAGCAGATCACCGTGGAGGAACTGGTGCGCTCACAGGTCATGGATGAAGCCACAGCACTGCAGCTGCAGGAGGGCCTGACCTCCATTGAGGAGGTCACCAAGAACCTGCAGAAGTTCCTTGAGGGCACCAGTTGCATTGCCGGTGTCTTCGTTGATGCCACCAAGGAGCGACTCTCAGTGTACCAGGCCATGAAGAAGGGCATCATTCGCCCTGGCACGGCCTTTGAGCTCCTGGAGGCACAGGCGGCCACTGGCTACGTCATCGACCCCATCAAGGGGCTCAAGCTGACTGTGGAGGAAGCTGTGCGCATGGGCATCGTGGGCCCTGAGTTCAAGGACAAGCTGCTGTCAGCTGAGCGTGCCGTCACCGGCTACAAGGACCCTTACTCTGGGAAGCTCATCTCTCTCTTCCAAGCCATGAAGAAGGGCCTGATCCTGAAGGACCATGGCATCCGTTTGTTGGAGGCCCAGATTGCCACAGGTGGCATCATCGACCCTGAGGAGAGTCATCGGCTACCTGTGGAGGTGGCCTACAAGCGTGGCCTCTTTGATGAGGAGATGAATGAGATCCTGACTGACCCTTCGGATGACACCAAGGGCTTCTTTGACCCCAACACAGAGGAGAATCTCACCTACTTGCAGCTGATGGAACGCTGCATCACTGACCCCCAGACAGGCCTGTGCCTCCTGCCGCTGAAGGAGAAAAAGAGAGAGCGGAAGACATCCTCCAAGTCCTCAGTGCGCAAGCGCCGCGTTGTGATTGTGGACCCTGAGACGGGCAAGGAGATGTCAGTGTATGAGGCCTACCGCAAGGGACTCATTGACCACCAGACGTACTTGGAGCTGTCTGAGCAGGAGTGTGAGTGGGAGGAGATTACTATTTCCTCCTCAGATGGTGTAGTCAAGTCCATGATCATTGACCGCCGCTCAGGCCGCCAGTATGACATCGATGATGCCATCACCAAGAACCTCATTGACCGGTCAGCACTGGACCAGTACCGTGCCGGCACACTCTCCATCACTGAGTTTGCTGACATGCTCTCAGGCAATGCCGGTGGCTTCCGATCCCGCTCCTCCTCGGTGGGCTCATCTTCCTCCTACCCCATCAGCCCTGCAGTCTCCAGGACCCAGCTGGCCTCCTGGTCCGACCCCACTGAGGAGACAGGCCCAGTGGCTGGCATCCTGGACACAGAGACGCTGGAGAAGGTGTCCATCACAGAGGCCATGCACCGCAACCTAGTGGACAACATCACCGGGCAGCGGCTGCTGGAGGCCCAGGCATGCACTGGGGGCATTATTGACCCCAGCACTGGGGAGCGCTTCCCTGTTACTGAGGCTGTCAACAAAGGCCTAGTAGACAAGATCATGGTGGACCGCATCAACCTCGCCCAAAAGGCCTTCTGTGGCTTTGAGGACCCACGCACCAAGACCAAGATGTCAGCTGCCCAGGCCCTGAAGAAGGGCTGGTTGTACTACGAGGCAGGCCAGCGCTTCCTGGAGGTGCAGTACCTGACAGGTGGCCTGATTGAGCCCGACATGCCGGGCCGAGTGCCTCTGGACGAGGCCCTGCAGCGTGGCACTGTGGACGCCCGCACAGCGCAGAAGCTGCGCGATGTCAGCGCGTACTCCAAGTACCTCACCTGCCCTAAGACCAAGCTCAAGATCTCCTACAAGGACGCGCTGGACCGCAGCATGGTGGAGGAGGGCACAGGGCTGCGGCTGCTGGAGGCTTCTGCCCAGTCCAGCAAGGGCTACTACAGCCCCTACAGCGTCAGCGGCTCTGGCTCCACTGCTGGCTCGCGTACCGGCTCGCGCACCGGCTCCCGGGCTGGCTCCCGCCGCGGCAGCTTCGATGCCACCGGTTCTGGTTTCTCCATGACCTTCTCTTCCTCCTCCTACTCTTCCTCGGGCTATGGCCGCCGCTATGCCTCAGGCCCCTCCACCTCCCTTGGGGGCCCTGAGTCTGCAGTGGCCTGACCTTCTGCCTGCATCCCACCCTCCTGCTCTGCATGTGGCCAGGCTCCCCGCCAAGGTGCTGGGGTCTTTCTTTAATGTTTAAAGGTGTCTTTTTCCCAAGTGGTGCCTAAAGTTTAACCAAAAAGACCAGACTAACACATTAATATATATTTGCTGTCTAGACAGACTGTAACTTGGGGTTTGGGGCCGGCCCAGCCCCGCTGACCACCTCACCCCCCTCGGATCTCCCCACTTCAACCTGCCACTCACAATAGCCAGGTGCCTTGGAGGGTCCAGAGTTGGGCCCCCAGCCCACCCCTCCTCCCATAGGAGGTTTCTGTCTGGGTGAGACCCCCAGCCCTGTAAGCCAACCCCACTGGTGTGTACATCTGCTAGTCCTAGCTGCTGAGGGCAGCCGGGGTCAGTCTTGTCAGTAGAGATTCTCTCAGGGCTTCTACCCTGGGCCAGCATTTTCTTCCCAGCGTGTTTCCCAGACTGGCCTTCTTGCTTGGTGGATCTTGCTGGTGAGGAAAGGGTCCTGGGCCAGCCATCTCTTCAGCGTGCCCATAGAAGCCCTTTCCTCATGGGAAGATGAGGGTCCAGTCTGCAGAGGCAGCGTCCTTAGCTGGGCTCTAGCCTCCTGCCCAGCTCCTGAAGCTGCTGTCAGAGCTCTGCTTTGTAGCTCACTGCCCCACCCTGAGTCACTCCCAAGACCCTGGCCCGTGGCTTCAGCCTTCCAGCCTCAGCTCCCCCTGTAAGTGCCTTCTGTGTCCTCCCTCATACCCAGCCCTGAGGACCCATGCCCAGGGTGTGAGACAGACATTCTGGCTGGGCGGGGCTGGGGTTCTGCACATCTACCCTCCGCCATGGGCTGAGTGGTATCTTGAGCCCGTGGAACCCCTCCCTGGGTGCTGCCTGTCCACTCTGTTTCCAGGGAGCCCCAACCCTCCTTGGTCCAGGATGCAGACTGGCTCTATCGACCCAGGCACCTGGCCAGTGCCACCACCCTGTTTAGCCAGCCTCATGCATTGGCAGCTCCCACCCCTGCCTCCACCCTCTGACTGAGCTTTGCATGTTCCACTAACCTGGGCTGGTGGCCGGTGGAGGTGCCAGGCAGAACACTAACCTGACCATGGGCAGGGCCCTTCAGCGTCTGCCCCTCAATAAAAGCAATTCCAACCTTCCTATGGACTTTGCCTTGGTTTTTGGTGCTGGTCTCAGCCATGTGTTGGGAATAGGGTAGATAACTACCGCTCCAGGATCCAGGCTCTCATCTTAGCCGTATTTTGGCCATGATGGAGCTGTGGGACCTGTGAAGACACTGCTTGAGGCTAGATGTCCGCGGGCAAGAAAACCCAGATGGTAGCTGGAGAGCAGTGTGGCCCTGAGCAGTGGGTAAGGTCTGACCCCACCGAGGAGACAGGCCCAGTGGCCAGCATCCTGGACACAGAGAAGGTGTCCATCACAGCGGGCGTGCACCGCAACCTGGTGGACAACATCATCACCAGGCAGTGGCTGCTGGAGACCCAGAATAGGACCACAATGAGATGGGTTGGCTGAGACCTGCTGTTGGTCCAGGCAGTGACCTGTCCGCCAGCCCACCCCTTTTGCTGGGCCTGTGGTTGGCACTTGCGGTTCTTCTGGGGTGGGCTCTTAACACCTGTGTCAGTCAGAACATTTAAAGGTGATTTCCTCCAAGGGGTGTCTAAAGTTTAACCCCAAAGACCAACACATTAATGTATATTTGCTATCCAGACACACCTTATTTTGAGGGACAGGGGAGCAGTGTGAACCCTGTGTAAGTTGGCCAAGGTCAGCTCTCAGAGGAGGTGAGCCTCAGCAGCTGCTGGGGGACCAAGTACTGCCAGCCTCCACCGCAGTCTGTGCCTCACCACTCCTCAGGCCCAGGGCATTAAGTCCTGGACTTGAGATGCACTAGGATTCAGATGGGTTACAGTTTCTGGGAAGACTTGTGAGAAGCAGGTGAGCGGGCACATCTACCACTGCCCTGGGGCCATGACTGGTACCTCCCTCCTTTGTGTCCGTTGCAGGGAGATGCAGCCCTTCACTCCTGATGGTCTTGAGTCCTGGTCACCATGCACTTGTTGGGCTCTGCTCTCCCTACTTACTGTTGATCAGGGTTGTCCGTCCAGTTGACAGCTCCCTGACCTGCTGGTTGGGTGGAACAGGAACTCTTGATGTGCTGTGGTGAGAAGAGCTGGGTCTGCTTGGGAAGAGGGCACAGGGTCATCAGCCCTATGGCCACTGTGGTTGCATCTCCTGGCCGAGGCATAGTCAGCAATCCATATTTCAGCCTGCCCTTCAGGTGCTGGCTGCCCATTAGGGTTTGAGAACCACCGTTGCAAAGTCTCCTGCTGGCTGAGGAATATGGTCCCACAAGCCGTCTGCTTACATTCTTGTGGATCAGGTCCCCCCAGCTGCTCTGTGTACCCTACTGCCCTTTAGGGTACACAGTCTGCATGCAGGCACATTTCAATGCTGTCATTGCGTTGCTATAGATGCTGGGACCAACAACATTCACCTGGGGGTTCCCTTCAGCCGGTGGGTGTCCCGACTTCATTTCCCCTCTAAGGAGTATGCTTCCTGAGCAACACCAGGCCCCTCTGACTTAGGCCAGCTCCCTGAGATGGTGATTCAAGTGCCGTGGCTTCTATGGGGAGCACCACAGGAAGGGTGTGGGGGCTGGCAATGATGTGTGCTCCCCTGAGCCTCGCTGTAGCCTGACCCACAGCTCGCAGAAGCAGCGTTCCACCTCAGAGGCTGTCCTATCCAGAGACCAATCTGGGCTGATATGTGCCACATCAGGCAGCCATTGGCTGCAGGCTGCCTCTGGAGACAGGCAACTGACCCCCCCGGGCATCTCTGGATGAGGCAACTCTTATCAGCCAAGGGCAGTGCTCTAGAAGAGGGTGCATGCTGGTGTCCAGCATCTGGGGATGGACACACTGAACCCCAGTGGAGTTGAGTGGATGGTCAGCAGCACCTGCTTTCACAGTGAGAATTCCATGGGCATAGTGGTGTGATGGGGCTAGCCCGAGTATACTCCCTCTGTACCCCTAGGTAGAACCTAATGGATGTCCTCTCAGGTTCATTCTGGAAGTCACAAAGAAGAGAAGGAAATCCTTGGGGTGCAAATTAAGCAGAGTGGGGCTGATGTTTCCCCCAAGGAAGCTGCTGATCCTGGAACCTAAAGCCCTGGGTTCTAACAGATCCTCAGGAGCAGCAAGTGAGGACTTGGACCTGGATAAGCCTCTGCTTGTGATAACACTACGAAATGTAGACTCCTAACCACTGGCATATGGGGATAGAAAGTGTGCTGGATTCTCTCTGGGTCTGCTCCTTCAACCAGGCATTTATAATCTCAGGGGGACCAAGAGTTGTCCTGGAAGCACTCTCCTTAGAGGCAGTTGGAGTCAGGATGCCCACCACTGCCTGAAAATAAGGAGCTCATCTCTGGGGGCTTCCCCCTACATGGTCTGGAGAGCCCTATGCAGAGAAATTAAGTCAACAAAGACCCAGATTGGTTTTTGGCCTAGTATCTGAGATGAGCCTCTAAAATCTTATCTGGAGGACTTGCCCCCTGCCCAAACCTCACAGGATTCCAGAGGTAAAACTTGGGCTTTCAAATATGATCTCACAATCCAAAATTATAGGACACGTGGAAACAAGCATGGTGAACAAGTCAGCATAAACAAAAGCAGAACTTGAAGGACTGGTGCTTTGGGTGCATTGGAAGTATTCAATGAAGAATGTATAGTGAGTATATGTGAAATAAAGAAGACTCAGAATGTGAGAAGTAAGGTTTTGTCCAGAAGAACCAAGGTTCATAAAGGAATTTAATAGAACTTTAAGAAGCGAAACATACAATGACAACATTCAAAATCTCAGTGGGAAGCGAGGTGTGGTTGCACACACTTGTGATTCCCAGCTGGTCTGGAGGATAGCGATTCCCATGGCCAACCCGAGCAATTTAGCCAGACTCTGCTTAAACAATAGGTGGTCATAGTCAAAGAATTAGTGAATTGGAGGATAGATCTAAAGGAATCACTCAGAATTCACCCCAGGGAAAGAAGAGGGTGGAAAACATGGGTAAGAGGCAGAGGTCATATGACAAAACAGTCTAACATCTAATTGAAGGTCCAGTGGAAGATCCTGGAGGAAAGATGGAGAGATTTGCTTTTAATAAATAATAGCTGGGGGCTGAGGCTGGGGCTCAGCGGTAGAGCACTCTTCTTCCATGTGTGAGGCCCTGAGTTCGATCCTCAGCACCACATAAATAAAATAAAAAGGTATTATGTCCACCTACAACTAAAATAATAAAAATAATTATTATTATTATCATTAGTAGTAGTAGTAGTAAATAAATAATAGCTGAGGCTGGATGCAATAGCGCACACCTGTAATCCCAATGGCTGGGGAGGCTGAGGTAGAGGATTGTGAGTTCAAAGCCAGCCTCAGCAAAAGTAAGCAACTCAGTGAGACCCTGTCTCTAAATAAAATACAAAATAGGACTGCGGATGTGGCTGCATGGTTGAGTGCTCCTGAGTTCAATTCCTGGTTCCCAGAAAACAAACAAATAAATAATAGCTGATAATTATTTTCCAAGTAGATGGAAAACATGAATCATTACCTGACAACAGTATGACCCAAGTACAGCAAATAAAACATCTGCATCAAAACACATTATAATAGAACTGCAGAAAAACAGAGCAGAATCCTAGAGCAGCCAGAAGAAAAGGCAGACTGCTGCTGAGGGAAGACAGCAGATCTCCCCGGCAAGCAGGGGTCCTCCGAGTGGCTCTGTGGGCCGGGAGCTTGGTCCCAACCCTGGAGCTTATGGAGACACAGTCTCTTGCGCCTCACTGGACCCACTAAATGGTAATTTGATTTTTTTCTTTTTCTTCTTTTCTTTCTTTCTTTCTTTAATGGTAATCTGATTTTTTTCTTTTTCTTCTTTTCTTTCTTTTTTTTTTTTTGGTCATCTGGAGATAGGGTTGCACACTGTTTCCCACTCTGGCCTCAAAACTCCTGGGCTCAAGCATCCTCCTGAGTAGCTGAGACTACAGGTGCCCATCTACCATGCCTGGATAGAATCTGCATTTTAACAAGATTCCCACATGAATGTTATTTTTTTATTATTATTTTTAATATTTATTTTTTAGTTGTAGTTGGACACAACACCTTTATTTCACTTATTTATTTTTTATGTGGTGCTGAGGATCGAACCCAGGGTCCTGCACATGCGAGGCCGGTGCTCTACCGCTGAGCCACAACCCCAGCCCCATACATGAATGTTATTTTAAAACAAACTTTGATTATTTTCAGTACTGGGGATTAAAGCCAGAGCCCGGCATACATGCTACATATGCACTCTACCAATGAACCACATCCCTGACCCTAACAGACTTTTCTAAGGGTCTAAGAAACACCTCTCTCTAAAGAATAATAATGATGGGCTGGGGGTGTAGCTCAGTGGTAGAGCACTTGCCTAGCATGTGTGAGGCCCTGGGTTCAATCCTCAGACCACATAAAAAATAAATAATAAATAAAGGTATTGTGTTTACCACTAAAACAAAACAAAAAAAAAAAAAAAAGATTTTTTTTTTTTGGTGCTGGGGATGGAACCCCAGGCTTCAGGTATGGTAAGAATATGCTTTACCACTGAGTTACACGAACCCCCAATCCAGATGTATTTTTTTTTGTTGTTATATACTTAGTCTATTCCTGCTGCTATAAAAAAATGCCACAGTCTCAATGATTTTTAAACAAGTATAAATTTATTTTTCACAGTTTTGGAGGCTGTGAAGTTCAAGGTTGAGATGCTGGCAGGTTCAGTGACTGGTGAGGACCTATTCTGTCAGTAGGGTCTTCTTGTGGCAGTATCCTCATGTGGCCGGAAGGGCTAGGGGCTAAGGACTGCTGTTTCCTCATGTGGAAAGGCAAGAAGAGCCTGGCTGTTCTCCTTCAGCCTTTCGTAAGGTCCCTGACCCCGGTTATGACCTCCTAAAGTTCCTGCCTCTAACACTGCTGCCTTGGGGAGTGAGCCCATCTCTGTAGAGGCACTCATGCAGCATTTAAGTCACTGTGTTTCTTCAGGAACACAGATCAGAACCACAGCGAGACACCGCTCCACACCCAGGTAGTGCTGCACCTTTAAAAAATGGTGGAATTCGACTTTCATTTCTGTTTGAAATGAAGCAACAGGAACCAAATTTACCCTGTGAAACGAGAGTGCCAGATTTTGTGGGATATAGGCAGCGAAGGACAGTGAAGGGTGATGAGCCTGACGGTTGTCCAGCTCACTGCCCTGAGACAGCGTCCATGCCTCGGCAGGGAAAGCAGCCCAGGCAGGGGCGTCCTGCCAGACGCCCTGAGTTGGAAGAGAGCTGGGATCCCAGGGAGGAAATGAGGGGGGAACTGCCCAGGGCAGGCAGCTGGGGGCCCAGCACTGTGCGTGGGAGAAATCCACCCAGGCTGAGGAAGGCACACGCAGAAGGATCAGAGGCACAGTCCAAGGGCCTCAGGCCAGATACCGCCTGTCCCTGCCAGCCTGAATGGGAAGGCTCCTCAGTCACAGAGCACTCAGGTAGTCTTGCTCTGGTAGGTAGTGGGGAAAGTAGCCCTGCCTAATAAAGCTTAAAAGCAAGACCAGACAAGATCACATTGTTACTAAGTAGCTTACCTGTTTCTGAAAACAAAGATCAGGAATAATTTATAGACAGCCAGGCACTGTGGCACACACCTATAATCCCAGCTACACAGGAGGCTGAGGCAGGAGGATCATAGGTCTGAGGACAGCTGCTGGGTTTCTGTTCTCGCGACTAAAAGGCTCAGGGGTCACTCTAGTTAAACTGGGCTGACTGGGCTGCACGAAATAACCCCACAAGAGACACAAAGGCCTTTTTCTTTGGGGTTGCTGTGACAGCTCCTCTGACCTTAAGGGTCCACAGAAAGAGAGAGAGAGAGAGCACGCGCTGACCCCTTTTACTGAGGAGAAGCTATTCAAATGAGGCAAGGGGTCAGGTTTCAGGGGGCTGAGTCTATCTTCATGATGTCCACTGTCAGCAGGTTGACTGACACCTGGGTAGGCCACACCCAAGGGCACAGTAAGAGGAGGGGACACACACAAGGTACTTCCATGGAAGATTCTATCCTAAACAGGGCAAGGGGTTAATTACAAAGGAACAGGTGAGCATAGCTTCACCCATGGGGCTGTAGCAAGACACACCCATTTCTGTGACTGAGCGCCTCAGCACCCAGCTGGGGAGTGTAACTCAGTCACCCATAAGCTTGGCCTCCCACAGACAGCCTCACCAATTTAGCAAGACCGGGGCTGGGGATGTGGCTCAAGCGGTAGCACACTCCCCTGGCATGCGTGCCGGTCCGGGTTTGATCCTCAGCACCACATACAAACAAAGATGTTGTGTCCGCCAATAACTAAAAAAAATAAATATTGAAAAATTCTCTCTCTCTCTCTTTAAAAAAAAATTAGCAAGACCCTGTCTCAAAATTTTTAAAAATATTATTATTATTTTTTTAAGGGCTGGGGGTATAGGTCAGTGGTAGAGCATTTGCTCTGGGATTTATCATCAGCACTGAAAAAAAAAATTTAGGAGACATTGTCTCAAAATAAGAAATAGAAAGGGCTGAGGATGTAACTCAGTGGTAAAGCCCCCCCGCCCCAGGCTTGGGCTCAATCCCCAGTGACAAAAACAAAACAAAACAAAAAGCTCTGTCTATAGATGCACGGGTTGACATCTGGGCCCTTGATCTGTTCCATTGATCTGGGTGTCTATTTTTATGTCATTACAATGCTGTTTTGATCACTGCAGCTTTGTGACATATTTCAAGGTCAGTGTCATGCCTCTGCTTTGTCTTTTTGCTCACGATTGCTCTGGCTATTAATACTGGACAATGAGGGCTGGGGCTGTAGCTCAGTGGTAGGGCGCTTGCCTCGCACATGTGAGGCTCTCGGTTCGATCCTCAGCACCACATAAAAACTACTAACTGAATAAATATATTGTGTCCATCTACAACTAAAAACATATTTTAAAAAATATTAGACAATGAGATTTTAGCATAAAGACTATTACCTGGGATAAAGTGCATTACTTCATAATTGTAAAGCAGTCAATTCAGCAAGACTAAGTATTTACACACCTAAAACAGTGCTTCAAAATGCAGAGGTCAAAAAGTAGTAGACTCGGGGGCTGGGGATGTGGCTTAAGCGGTAGCGCGCTCGCCTGGCATGCATGCGGCCCAGGTTCGATCCTCAGCACCACATACAAAGATGTTGTGTCCGCCAAAAACTAATAAATAAATATTTTTAAAAAGTTCTCTCTCTCTCTCTCTCTCTCTCTCTCTCTCTCTCTCTCTCTTAAAAAAATAAATTTAAAAAAAAAAAAAGTAGTGGACTCAATAAGAAAGAAAACGACAGAGTTGATTTCAACACCCTTCCTTCAATAACTGATGGAACAGATAGACACACAGTCAGTAAGAACAGTCTTGAACAGTTTGCTGCAGTCTTGTTCTTCATATGTAGAACAGTCCACCAGGGACAGCAGGGGTGGACTGTCAGGTCCTCCAGAACACAGCTAAGCTGGACCACATGCCAGACCAGAAGTCTCAGGAACTTTAAGATCCAGGTAGTTAGAGCAGGTTGTCTGACACAGTGGAATCAAATTAGAAACTGATAGTTTTTTTAAAAAATCTGGAAAATCCTCAAATATTTGGAAACTATATAGAATGCTTCTAAATAATTCAGGTGTCAAGAAACAAACAAACAAACAAAAAGAAACTGAAGAGCATTTCAAACTGAATGAAAATAAGACCACAGGGCTGGGGCTGGGGCTCAGTGGCAGAGCGCTTGCCTAGAATGGGTGAGGCCCTGGTTCCATCCTCAGCACCACATAAAAATAAATAAAGTTATTAAAATATTTTTTTTAAAAAGAAAAGAAAACCACCATCTACAAAGTTAGAGAGGTAACTAAGGAAGTGCTTAGAGAGACTTCGACACCTGCAAAATGAAGGAAGAAAAATTTGAACAGTCTTGGCCTCCATCTTAAGAAACTGAAAAAAGAAGAGGAAGTGAAATTCCAATGCCGAAGAAACAACCAGGATCACAGCAGGAACCGTGAAATAGGAAGCAGAAACCAATGGGAAAGTCAGTCGACACAAAGGAGGTCTGAGACAAGATGGGTAACTCTGACCAACTCATCACAAAAAAATAAAGAGCATTGGGAATGAGAGTGGTAACATTGCTATGTATTCCTCAGGTAATGAAAGGTAAAAAAGGAATATTAAAAACAACTTTTGTGATGGGTGCAGTGGCACGTGTCTGTAATCCCAGTGGTTCCGGAGGCTGAGGCAGGAGGATCATGAGTTCAAAGCCGGCCTCAGCAAAGTGAGGCACTAAGCAACTCAGTGAGACCCTGTCTCTAAATAAAGTACAAAATAGGAGGGGGCTGGGGATGTGGCTCAGTGGTTGAGCACCCCTGAGTTCAATTCTGGTAGCACCCTCCACCCCCCAAAAAACCCCACTAAGAACAACTTTTGTGCCAATAAATTTAATAACCTAGGTATAAGGGTCAGATTCTGGAAAGACCACCCAAGGGGAAACAGATAACCTGAATTGCTGTGTCTATCAAAGTTGAATATGTAGTTTAAAACCTTCCCCCACACACAAAACGTGATGCAGAGGGGCTGGGCTGTGGCTCAGTGGTAGAGCGCTTGCCTGGCATGCATGAGGCACTGGGTTCCATCCTCAGCACTACATAGAAATAAACAAATAAAATAAAGGTATTCTGTCCATCTACAACTAGAAAAAAAATTAAACATAGCAAAATATAATGCAGGCCCAGATGGTTTCTCTGGCAAATTTCTTCCAAATATTGAGGGAAAAAATAATGTCAGTACTAGACAAAACTCCAGGAAATTGAAGAGGAGAGCTCTTCCTGGACCAGATAAAAGGGAATCTGTGAGAAACCTATAGCTAACTTCATGTTCTATGGTACAAGACCAACGCTTCCCCCAAGATCAGAGAGAACAGCATTGCAGTGGAGGTTTTAGCCAGTGGCAAAAAACAAGAATAAATAAGGAATAAAAGGTATCTGTTTTGAAAAGGAAGGAGTAAAGCTGTCTTTATTTCACCAATGACATGATTGTCTACATAGAAAATCTGATAGTATCTATAAAATAGCTACTAGAACTATTAAGTTTAGCAAGTTTTGTGGGAGTCAAAATCAAAATATAAAAATCAATTATATTTCCATATTCTCATGATGAGCGGTCAGAAACAAATTTAAACCATCACTTAAAATAGCATCAAGAATAAAAAGTACTTAATAATTCTGATAAAAGACGTGCAAGACCCCGGCACTGAAGACTAAACAGTACGTAGGAGAAAGGGGACGCTGCGTCGATGGGGAGAGCTCCTCACGGGCTGGAGACTCCGCGTTGTTGAGGTACAGTCTCCAAATTGAACTGTGGCTCCAGTGTAGTACTACGAAGATCGCAGCAGGTCTGTCCTCTTCAGTGGGGAGTAGAAACCGGTAAGCTGATTTTTAAATCAACATGAAATGCAAAGGACCAAGAACAGCCAAAACAACCTGGGAGAATGAATCTAGGACCTTACCCCGTGACTTGGAGACTTACCATGAATCTATAGTAATCAACAGAGAGAAGAAGGTCAACAGAACCCAGAGACAGACCCAGGCACCGATCGCCACTGATTTTAAATAAAGGGACAGAGGTAATTTAGTGAAGTGAGAATGATCTTTCCTACAAACAGTGCTGGGACCACTGGGAATCTGTTGTGGTTTGGATCTTAAACATCCCCAGAGCTCATGTGCTGCAGGCTTGGTCCTAGTTGGGAGGTGGGGAACTCTGGGGGAGGGGCCTGGCAGGAGGAAGTGGATCAGGGGGCCATGCCCTGGGAGCATGCAACTCGCCCCTTCCCCTCACCCCCTGTCTGCCTTCTGGCTGCCATGCGATGAGCAGCTTCCTCCCATGCGCACTCCTGGCCGTGATGGCTTGCCTTGTCACAGGCCCACAGCCACAGGCCCACAGACCACGAAATGAAGCCTTTGACACCATGGGCCAAAATCAATCATTCCTCCTTTCAGTGGATTTTCCCAGAGTGACGGAACACCAGCACAATATCTACACGCAAACAGGGAACTGATAGACCCAACCTGATCTTTTATTAAAATTGGGAGCCATCTTGCCACAAAGCCATGAAAAGATAATTTCGGCTTTACTATAAATTACTGCAAATCCTGAACCTGCTTGGAATGCCTGCCCGTGCCTTGAACTCACCCATGCCTGGCTCTCTGACCAGATAGCAGCCCTCTCTGAAACTTAGTGACACCTCATAAATATTGGCCTTCCCTGGCCAGACAACGACCCTCTCTGAGGCTCTAATGACCTTCATAAATTCTGGTGTTGGGGCCAGCAAAAAATGTAAACTACCATTAGTGTGATGCTTGTCAGAGTTCTGTTATCTGTAACCCCCCTTTGTGTAACTTTCTGGGCTATAAAGCTGGGCTGTAGGAAAGGTGGGGTGCTGTCTTGTTCCCGCCGTTTTGGGAGGGAGAGGCAGCCCGGCCGGTCGAAATAATAAGCTTGCTTTAATTTGATTTTAATTGGAGTCAGTGGTCTTTTCTTGCATCCTGGTCTAACATTTTGGAGGCCCCAGCGAGATGACCCTGCCCGACCAGATCACAAGACCAGACTGCTGGAAATTCTGAAGCCGGCCTTCGCTCCAGGGCTCCGGGCTGGAGAGCCACTCTAGGGGGTGCGCAACTTGAGACGTTCCAAGGCCTCGGAGTGAGCCTTCGGTCCCCGGAGCACTGCAGTGAACTGCCGCCCTAAAACTATCAGCAAGCACCTGGTGGAGGAGGCCTCCACAGGTAAGTGGCGCCTTTATAACATCTGGTATCCGGTTAAGGGAGATCTCTTCTGATGACAGAGAGGTGGCCTGGAGAGGCTCACATATACTCCTGTCTGGACAGTAACGAGAAATCGTTCTGTCTTCTGTTCTGTTCTGTAGGGAATTCCTCTGGAAGGGTAGAGAGGTGCCGACGGGCACGCACGCGCTCCTACCCTGGAGCTTTGCATTGCTCCTCTGTTTTTCTGTTTCAGCGCCAGGTTTCTGTTATGTTTTGTTCTGTGTTCTATATGTTTTTTGTTTGTTTGTTTTTGTGTGTTTTGTTGTGTGATTTCTGTGGTAAAAACTTAAGGATATTGGACGTGAAAATGGGTAATAAAGCAAGTAAGCCTGACACCCCTTTGGACTGTGTTTTAAGGAACTGCGATGAACTTTACCCCCCTTTGTTAAGCAGGATGAGAGAAGCCCCTAGTTGGCTCCTTGGAGCACACCCACTGCAGAGGGAAATACCTTCTGGGGACCTAAGAACTGAGTATCTCCCAGGTTAACAAGTGAGACTCCTTTAAAACCCCTTGTCCCTCCAGATCAAGAGAGTCACAACCTTTGGGCAGAGTCCCCTGTGTTTCTCCTTTGTTAGCAAAGCAGTAAACCTCCCTTTTTCTTTTTCTCAAAACCCTGTCCTCATTTTTTTTTTTTTTTTTTGGTGCTGGGGATTGAACCCAGGGCCTTGGGCTTGAGAGACAAGCACTCTTCCAACTGAGCTATACCCCCAGCACCCTGTCCTCATTATTAAATTGGCATTAATTGGCTCTAAGGTCAGGAACCGAACTTTCAGTTACAAATTTTGATACCACCACCCCCCTCAGAACTTTTTGAGAACTGACTACTGAAATGTTAGGAGATGGGGCGTGCCTGGGGTGGAACCGAACCAGAGGAGCTAATCCTGTAAGTAAAAGGAGGGACTGAGGGACTCCCAGCAGCTGCCAAAGCCCTGTTGCTTCAGGGAATTCCCTCCTTCCTTCCCTGCACTGTAAGGATTATGCCACCTCTGTCTTCCTAAAAAAAGAGAAAAAGAAAAAGGGGACACTTAATGCAGTAAAGTCACCATGGAGACCCTTGATTTTACATTTCAGGTTGCCCCTCTGTGAAAACATCTGGTCCCCTTGTGGGGACATCTACGGTGCCACTGGTGTAGGAGATTTTTCTCTTATCTGCTCTGTTTTAAAGGTTTCTGTCTGTCAGCCATAGTCTAGAGCTCCTTTCTGTCTGTCTGTCTTGTGTCTTTGTTTCTGGCCCTTTAAGACATATGCAATAGTGTGTTGATATTATGCATTGTTTCTTGGGAATGATCTTGGCTGAATGTGTGTCTAAAAGATGATGTTTCATTGTAACAATCTGGTATCTGAATGGGTTTTTGAAGCATTGCACAATCTTGCAGTTAAAAGTTGGGTTTAGGTAATTGTTTAGTTTATGATTTCAGATAATTCATGCCAGAGAACTTAAATACTTAGGATGGAAAACTAAAGAACTCTACTTCCAAGTTGGCAAGTAACTTCCCAATCATTCAGTCTTTTTTTTTTTTCACCAATTTTGAATTGGGTAGCCTGGGAAGATGTCACTGTGGGTACCAGTGCATTAATTTGGACAAGGATAGTAAATCATAGTATGGTATCTGTTGACAAAACAAGATGTAAAGATATAGAGTTTTGTGAATTGTATCTTAATCTTGTATCATAATTTTCAACATCTGAACCTGAATATTATGACTTATGGTTAAAATGCCTTAGGCCTGAGGTGTCTGCTCAGAATGGCAGTTTTCCCTGCTCCTTCAGACCTCAGCCAGGACTTAGGTTGAAATGCAGATGAAAGAAGCCTGCGAGCTCAGTGGGAGACTGATCTGAGGCCTAAGGGAAAAAGTAAATTGTGTGGTATTTACTAATTACTGGCCAGTCATTTTTTCTAGGACTCTTGTTTTTTTCCTTAGATTCTGTATTTTTTTGAGCTCATGATTTTGATCCTACAGACCTAGGTTAATGTTTTTCTGATCAGTTCTATCTTTGACCAACTGTGGAGTTTCTGAAACATTGCAATGGAGATTTCACCTGCGAAAAGCTACAAGGCCTTTAATATTGTTATGTGTGCACACTTGTGTTATGTGTTGTATGTCTATATGTACATATGTCCGTATATCATACATATGATATACAAATTAACAGATATAAGGAGCGCTCATAAAAACAAATTTAAAAAAATGGATCCAAAGATCTTTAATTCATGTGATTTAAATGGTTCAATTTAAATTGGATAAACAGATAAAAATAAATGTCTTTAAATTTAAGCTTACAAGTTTTCCTAGGTGTTCAAAAAAACTCATAAAATATTAATGTCTATACAATGTCTAATATGCCTTGGTTCTAGGACTTTTCCTTCAACAACAACAAAAAAATGGCTAGCACTGTTCAATACACTTGTCTAGTATTTTGATAAAATAAGTAAAGTAAATTTGATATGGGATTACTCATTCATGAGTACTTTTGTTAGATATCTGATTGATTTACTAAGGTCTGTATAAGTTTGTACTAAGGTCTATATAAGATTGTAAAAATCAGTCATGTGTTAAAGAGACAAAAATTTTTTAAAACATAAGTTTACCCATAACATTGTGTTTATTAAGTTTTATTTTTTTTCTAGAGCAAGCAACCATAAAAATTAAGCAACTGGTTAAATAAGAACTGTTATTTTAGAGCACTGTACTGCCATTTCTTTAAAAGCTAAACTTGGTTAATGTAAAAACATCAATGTAATTGTGGTGCTATTAATGTGCTCATATCTTCCAGGTATACAAGTCTGTAAGGTAGAAACTTTAAAAGAGCATTATATCAAGCTGGTGTTCTGAAGTTGTATGGTAAAAAATATATTGGGGATTTATTTACCTGTTATCAATAAGATATGTAAAGTTTTATGTAACTTTTTACATTGGGGAACAATTTAAATGTATTTTTAAGTTAATGAGAGCCTAATCTATGTAAAGGTTAAAAACTTTCAGCCTTTCTTTAATTCATGTTTTAAATGTGATATCATATGGTGTTAGCTAATGTTCATGTGACCTCAAACAATTTATGTAAACTTTGTAAAATGATATTTAAAAAACAAAGATCAGCTTTAGAACTAAAACACCTAAGATTTATAAAGAGCCCTGCCTTACCTGAGATAAGGCCCTGTGTCCCATCTTACCACATGTGAGAATGACTACGAAAGCCGTAGGCCAGATTTTAGTTCATTTAAAGTTATGTTCAAAAGTTGTTTTTTTCTGTCAAGATTACTAGGATCTCAAACAGGGGATACAATGTATAACTCAGCCAAAAATTCAGGGTAGCTATTACACGAACTAAATGTTTTTACTCTTGTTAATTTTATTTTGTAATTTCCTTATAAGTGACCTAAAGATTCCCTGTTAGTATTTTACAGAAGTGTTGCTTTAAGAACACAACATGGGTTAATTTAAGATAATAAGCCATCACCTACAAGACAGATAGGATAATACAGATCCCAATTAATAAAAAGATAAATAATTATAAAGTTATAGACATTAAAGCCCAGTACTCTTAATATAAGGCTGTTAAAATTTATTTGCTGGATGTTTAAGATTAAGTTTTAAAATTAAAGTCAAATTAAAAGGGCCAGAAAAACCAATATTTGGCTCTTGCCCTCTGAGTCAGTCTGAATCCAGGGAACAGGGGACTTCTCTAAAGAGCTTTGCAACTCTGGGCCACATAACCTCCCAATCAGGGAGACTAATGAGACCACTGGAGAACAGAAAGCCAGTCAGTGCATCTGCTATGAAGAGGAGAGTCATCAGAGAAGGGAGACATCCCTGATGCTTCCGAGGGAAGCCACATGGTCAAGCAAGACTTGGACCCATCCTAGCGCAAATGGCACTAGCAGAACTGAGAAGCTGCTCTCAAGTTTCCCCAGGAATGATTCCCATAAAAGCTCAGCTGACTGTTAACAATAGATAGAAACAAAAGTCAGTTTGACTGCTTCATCTTAAACACTTAGCAAAGACATTAAAACCAAAATACAGCTATTCCTGGGCATTTTAAATAATAATGATAATAATAATAATAATAATATATTTTAAGGTATACACTTTATGTTAGCCTCCCAAAATAAGTAAGACTGGAGGCTACAAAGAAGGATTCTCAGACAGAAACGCCTGATAACTATAAAAAGAGACTATCAAGAGGAGCTGCCAGAGACAGAAGATTTTCGTTTAAGGCCCACAGATATTCCTAACCTACACAGGAAGGCTTCGTGTTTGCTAGTATGATTATCCAGCCCTGAGTAACAGAGTTAAAGATTTCTCTATTAGACACAGAGGTTATACTAGTAAAAGGATTTTACATGATCAGATGATGTTATTAAACTGTATCTTATAGAAAAGGACATCTGTAACACTAAAAGTTTAATGTTGTGTTTACATTCCTGATAACTTTAGGCCTTGTCCACTCTGGCTTTATTATGGAGACAGCTTCTCCTAGTAAGTATATACACTAACTTCTCAGCCCTCACACCTCATGGCGAGAGGACTTCTATACAGTGAAATGTTCCAGCTGCTGCAACATTTATGCAGTACTCATGGTTTTTGTTTCTCTCATAGAAGCACCCATCCCCAGATGACTTTACAACCTGTTCTTCCTCAACCAGACTCCAAACTGAACTGACTTCTAAAAGAAAACTCATGTGCCCCCTCACATTACCCTCTCTCAGCTCAAAAAAAAGCCAAAATGAGTGACGCCTCTCTTCTTACAACAGTGGAGCCAAAAATAAATAGACTATCAATATAAGTAATTAATTAAGTCAGGTAAAATCAGGGAGACCGGTTTTGGGTGAGTTCTAAAAATTTGGGGACTGTTACCTGAGGGATTACAATTCCCTCAGTGCTCTTCCCCTACCCTATCAAAGATTTGAAAGGGACACATAAGAAAAGGGGGGAATGATAGACCCAACCTGATCTTTTATTAAAATTGGGAGCCATCTCGCCACAAAGCCATGAAAAGATAATTTCGGCTTTACTATAAATTACTGCAAATTCTGAACCTGCTTGGAATGCCTGCCCGTGCCTTGAACTCACCCATGCCTGGCTCTCTGACCAGACAGCAGCCCTCTCTGAAACTTAGTGACACCTCATAAATCCTGGCCTTCCCTGGCCGGACAACGACCCTCTCTGAGGCTCTAATGGTCCTCATAAATTCTCATGTTGGGGCCAGCAAAAAATGTAAACTACCATTAGTGTGATGCTTGTCAGAGTTCTGTTATCTGTAACCCCCCTTTGTGTAACTTTCTGGGCTATAAAGCTGGGCTGTAGGAAAGGTGGGGTGCTGTCTTGTTCCCGCCGTTTGGGGAGGGAGAGGCAGCCCGGCCGGTCGAAATAATAAGCTTGCTTTAATTTGATTTGAATTGGAGTCAGTGGTCTTTTCTTGCGTCCTGGTCTAACAGAACCTCCCGCCATATGCAAACACCATCTCAGAATGTCACAACCAGAACGTACAACTAGGAAGCATTTAGAGGAGAACATAGAAAAATGCTTATGTTTCTTCCTTTAGGCAAAGATTTCTGAGATATAGCATTGAAAGTGTTGTTCATGGAGGAAAATACTGATGAATTTATGCTCTTTAAAAATACTCTGTGAAGCCAAGTGTGGTGGCGCACACCTGTGATCCTAGCTACTGGGGAGCTTGAGGCAGGAGGATCACAAGTTCGAGCCCAGCCTGGGCAACTTAATGAGACCCTGTTTCAAAATGAAATATCAAAAAGGGATGGGGGTGCGGCACGCTCAGTGGGAGAGCACTTGCCTAGCGTGCGAGGCCTTGAGAGGAAAATAAATAAATATTTTTAAAAGTATACTGTTAGGAAAATAAAAAGATAAACTACAGACTGGGGAAAATACTAAAAAAACCACATAACAGATAAATTAATCGTATCAAAAGCATACAAAGAACTTGCAATGCTGACATTGATCTCCTTTCCTTTCCAGCCAGACCTCATCTTCCAGATCAAACCAATCATTTTTATTTATATCGACTCTCTTTTTGCCCCCATCCACCCTCATGTGGTTTTGTGGGATTCTTGGATCTTGGCTTTGGTGACTTTGAACCTAATTAATCTCATACTTTAATCACTTCACCCACAAAATTGTGAAGTACATGTACCCCTAATTTTAAATTGCTTTGAAGTTTAAACAGAGTTTTAGACATACGGCAGAAGAGCCCCATGTTGAGGAGCTCAAGTCGGGAGGGCTATTCTGGGGGTCAGAGCTGCCTGCTCCCCGGCTTGAGGCGTTTCCTAGCCCAGGGCCTGGGACCCAAAGTGGACAAAAGCAGATTCCAAATGCATTTGGCTGTTTTGACAATGACTCTTTAAACACTTAATATTCTTCTCTGCCTTCTAAATGGTCTTCAGAAAGAAGACTGTGGTTAAAAAGCACCAAGTGAGGAATTACTTGGAACAGATTTTTTAAATAGACTTTTTTTAAACAATTTTGATTTTCATTGTTTTATTGCTGCATTATAATCATAGAGAATGGAGGGATTCATAGTGAAAACACTACATCACACAGCTATTCCACTCCTTGGTATTTATCTAAGAAGAATATTTTAAAGGGCAGGGAGTAGAATTGCCCCTTTCATTCTAACCAGAAGTAAGGGTTGCCTGTATTTACACCTGATGGAGAAATCATTAAAGAAGAATAGGTAATTGAAAGTATCAGAAATGCTCTCCAGTTCTTAGCCTGAAGCTAAGTTTTATGGAAACAAATATATTTGGGCATTCATCAGTGCTCAAACGCGGCAGTGTTGTGAGCCTAATGATGGGGTGAGTTAGCTGTCTCTGGACACAGATAGTTTGGTATTTGTCTGCCTTCAGTATGGCGTCTGAGGGACAGGCCATCGGGTCTTGTTGGGTTAGGAAAGCGCATGGTACATGGCTGTGTTCATCTGATGCACCTGCATCTAATCAGCCTCGAGGGCAGGAAAGTCTAGGTGTGTTGATTTAGATGTCCAGGCCCCTGAGTCCTCTAGGATGGCTTATTTTGATAATCCATTGTTAAAATCATAGAAAATTAAAAGAATTGACTTTTTTTTTTAATATATTGGAGATTGAACCCAGGGGTGCTTAACTACTAAGCAACATCCCCAGCCCTTTTTATCTTTTATTTTGAGACAAGGTCTTACTTAGCTGCTTAGGGCCTTGTTACATTGCTGAGGCTGGCTTTGAACTCCTGCCTCAACCTCCTGAGCTGCTGGGATCACAGGTGTGCACCACTGTGCCCGGATGACTTTTTTTTTTTTTAAGAAAGTGGGAAGTGGGTAAGATAAGTGAGCTTCAGAAAATCTCATGCTATTCCTGTGGAGAATACCAAGAAAAGGTGTACTGTCCATGGCTAACTACAACACAGGTCATTTCACATTTGTCTGGAGTGTCTTTTTGTAAGATAAGAATAAACAATAAGGAATTACTGAAAAAATCAACTTAAAACAACCCCTATGGTCCCAGTGTTTTCACAAACAGTTCTCTCCCCCGAGGAGCTCTTACAAACACCGCAAGATGTGCCCACACGCGCACATTCTTGGACACGGGGCAGCCTTGGAACAAGCCCACCAGCCGCCCTTACTTCCGACAGAGGAGCTATTCACACACGGGAACCGGCAGAAGTCAACATCAGGTAACAGGCATCAGCCTCCTGGCACAGAGCGGGGTTCTGACCAGACGTGGCAGGCCTGCGCGTTTTCCACAGGGGGAGGTTTGATCCTTTGTTAACTGATCATGTTAAAATGTGAGAGTGACCTTTAAAAGAACGGAAATACAGCATGTCCATCCGGGCGGGAAGCAGGCTGGCTGAGGCGAGTGTGACAAAGGGGTCATTTACAGGGAGGGAGGACTGGAAATCACCATGTCAGCGGATCCGGCCTGAGACCACCACCCGGCTAGGGAAGGAGTCCGCTTCTCTCCTCTGGTGCTCAGGGCATTCTATCTGCATTTTGTTTGGTTCTGTAAAGGCCCCAGGTGACAAGTTAATATCACAAATTTTATTGTCCCAACAGTGGACTCTGGTCAGGAAGTGGGCGGTGCCTAGAAGCCCCAGCGCCCGGGCCTTGTGCTGAGGCTCACAGCTGGGGGCAGGGTTGTCCCAGGCCTGGGCCGGGCAGGCAGCTCTTCAGTGCTAGGAGCCAAGGAGTCAGACACAGGCTGGCTTTGCCTCCAGAGCCGTGGCTGGCAGTCCCCTGAGTGACGCTGGGCCCAACGTCCGCAGAGGCCTGCTGGGTTGTACCCACGGCAGCAGGAGGCTTCCTGTGCAGTGCCAAGTCCATCTGAGGAGGGGAGCCCCACCCCCGTGGCTGGCCTGGTGGCTCACTGCAGCCTGAGTCCCTACTGGTCCCTAGGTCCTTCCTCCCCAGGCAGCACAGTGGCTCCTCCTTTTCCTCCCTAGGCCTTGGCAGAGTCCTGCTGGCCGTCCCACAGCCCCACAGCCCCAGGGGAACTATGTTCCAACAACCAGCGGAGACCAATGGGTGGGTCTCGCGGGTGTGGGGGATTCTGGTCTCAGGGAAGGGGCTGTCAGCTTGTCCCTGGAGAAGACGTACCTCTAAAGAAGGGTCCACAGAGTTCCTAGAGAGAAGGAGGAACTCGACTCAGGACCAGAGTGTTCTGGGCAGATGTGATGGAAAAGCACGCTCCGGGCAGAGGCACAGACAGAGGCTCATTTAGGAAAGTGGATACATATTCAAGGGAGAATGAGGGCCATCTCAAGACACACCTTTGGGCCTGGCACACTGGTGCACACCTGTAATCCCAGCAGCTCAGAAGGCTGAGGCAAGAGAATCACAAGTTCAAAGCCAGCCTCAGCAACTTAATGAAGCCCTAAGCCACTTAGTGAGACCCTGTCTCTAAAAAAAACGGGCTAGAGAAGTGGCTCAGTGGCTAAGCACCTCTGGGTCCAATCCCTGGTACCAAAACTTCAAAACTAAAACAAGACATCGTCGGGCCATGTCCAGAGGGACAGACAGCAGGCCCGGGGGCAAGACTGGGGTGGAGCCAGGGGGCGGCCCCATGGTTTTCTCCAGTTTTCCTGAGGCCTCGCATTGCCCCCAGAGGCAGACCCAGGTCCAGGCCCCAGGGGTTGCCTGCTCAGGTGCCCTCTGCTTTCGGTGATGAATGGGCACTTTCAGACTCAGTGCCTCCCTTGATTCCCAGGGCCTCTTTCCAGCTCAGGAGCCCCCTGAGGGCCTGTGGGCTGCAGGCCCAGGGCACCCCTGTTCTGGGAGCAGGTGTCCTAAGGCAGCTTTCTGTGCTCCAAGGAGCAGCGGGAAGCCCCAGCCCTGGCCTGAAGTGCAGGTACCTGGAAGGGAGAGCCCATCACTGGGCGGCGGCTTCCTGCTCTGTTCTCTGGGAATAGGAGGCATATGGAAATCCTGTTTGGAAGACGGGACAGTCTGAGTGTTCTCCACCCAGCTGCTTCAACTCATGAGTAACAGACAAAACCAAAACCACCTAGGGACCAGTAGGGACTCAGGCTGCAGTGCGCCACCAGGCCAGCCACGGGGGTGGGGCTCCCCTCCCCTAATAGTTGGTAGATTCTGAAAATCAATTTAAAATTTTAAATCAACAAATAAATAAAAAGAATGAAGCATTTATCCTGCTTTCCCTGTACACCCTGGGCCTCTGGTAACCAGGGGTGGGACAGGGACAGTTCTCTTCACAGGGAGGTACAGAGTGGGAGGGTCAGGTGTCCCGCAGACACAGCCAGATGCTGCCCTGACATGGCCCTGACACCCTGCAGGCTGATTCCACAGCTCTGTTCTCACACATTCCAGAAGCTTCGGAGCAGTCAGACCCCTACCCCAGGCCAGCATGGTCCCCAGTATGAGGGATGCTCCATGGAAGGGACAGAGCTGCCCAAAGATTGCCAGTCTGTAAGTGGTGGGTGTCGAGGACACCCCCTCCCCATCCCAGAGGGTGCGTCCACAGCCCTCCCTGCCCCCCTACCCTGCCTGGGCAGGGCTTCTCTCTGATTGGAAGGGACTGGGCTGTGGGCTGGTGGAGATGCCGGTTGGCCAGGGTTGCTGGTCATGTTCCTGCTGCCCCTCATCCCCAGATCCCCATAAGAGCTGAGACTCTGCCCCTCCCTGACTGGGGTGCACCAGCCATTGGCCAACCTGACCAGAGTGCCCTGGTGAGGCCTGTCCGTCCTCTCCTGCCTTGGAGACTGGCTCAGAGCCAGGCTGGGGAGAGCGACCAGGCACTTGAGTGGCTGCAGGAGCCGCCTCTGAGGGGCACCATCGTGTCACCAAGGTCCTTCGTGTGGACCCCTGCTTCACAGCTCTGTGATCATGTATTTTGGTCATGGCCCACTGACAATATTGAAGCAGATGTGAGTCCATTCTGAGACTTTCCAGCAGGTGGCGGCAGAGGGTCTCCTGCCAACAATGTTGGCATTCACGGGTTTCCCAGCAGGAAAAAGAGGGTGTTGTGCTTGGGCTTGTGGGTGGTGGCAGCCCCAGGGGGCTCCTGAGGGGAAAGCATGGTGGGCCTGTCATCAGCTGGCCCAAGTTGGAGCACAGCTGACTAGTGACCCTTAAAGGACATCATCAAACAGGGCATGGTGGTCTGCAAACTTACCTCAAGTCTGGATTTCTAATCTCCCAAACAGCCAGAGGTGGGAGATTTTAGGAAACCTACCAAAACACAGATTCTTCCAATTGGGGATTTTTAAAACATTAAATGTATATCCTGGTTACATTGTAACATGCTCAGAAGAGCCGTGTGTGTCACTAGTGCCGCATGCGGGGCAGGTGCTCCACCACTGAGCTGCACCCTGTATTTTGTTTTTACCTTTTTGGATGTGGTCAGAGCAGGTGATACGCCTGGGAGAGGGGGAGCATCCCCACACCCATCTCAGCCAGCGCAGGTGGACTGTACCCCTGAGAGCACTGAGAACCAATCCTGAGACAGTCTGGGGTCAGTGACCTCTGCGCCACACATGCAGCCCCAGAAGCAGCCACGTTGGCCTCTCATGCCCTGCGTCTCCTGCGGGGTGTCCGGAAGCTGTCCTCGGGAACCAGACAGTCCCCACGAGACTGTCAGCTATGAATCTGTTTTAAATAAGAAAAATGATAATGTGACCAAAGTCAGGATGCTGCGCCCCTCCCCTGACTCGGGCAATGGCAAGGCCCTACTGAGGTGGACGGCGCAAGGTGTCCATCCTCTGGAGGAGCGCAGTATGTTTCTGGGAATGGCCTGGTTTGTTTCTGTATTCCTTTAATAAGTATAGTTGCGACTTCTCATATGACCATTAAGTATGAAGGAAAAAACGTGACTTTCCCAATTAATGCAACTACTTCTAAAGAATGAATCTGTTTGCTCTAAATGATTCAGCTGTGGAACTGTAAATCGTTAATGTTTAATGAGAAACCCCCTGTAGGAAAAACAGTCAAGGAAGTTTTTGAGAAATTAAATTAAAATCTAGAGAAGAAGCATTCATGTTAAGAAGACAGATTAGTGCTTGGTACTGGGCAACTTGTTCTTGTTCCTGTGCACAATGGTTTGATGCTCTTACTCTTGTTTTGATTAAAATTAGTAGCCTCTCTTTTCAAGTTAACCACTTGCCATAACCGTGGTGCTGTTCTAGTCAATAAGTCAAGAAAGAATAGTCAAGGTATAGGCCAGTAGTCTGGACATTTCTAACTATTATTAAAAACTAACTAACAGAAACAGCTCAAAGCAAAACGCAAACTGAAAGGAAAAATGCTTGCTTATGCATAAGCCAGGATACATTCTTCTACTTTAATTGTAGCTACACAATATTTTGTTTCTTTGAATAATGATTCCTGTTTTGTAACCACAAAGTACTGTGAGCCTGCCAAAATGAAAAGTATATATCATTAACTTCACAAGTAGAGATGGGGATTCGGCACCTTCACTTTGGTGTCTGTGTTGTTTCTCCGCCGCCTTTCGCCTACTCCTCACCATCCGTTCGTCTTCTGAGACCCCCTGTTGGAGCTGGACTCCGACACCAAGAACATCCTGTGTGTGAGTGACAGCCTGGCCTATACGTGCACGTGAAAGGCCAGGACGCCTCAGGAGCTTGGTGCTCAGTGGGCTCAGCCCCAGCCTCTCCTACAGGTGCCTTGGCTCGTCCACTCATTGCTTTGCTAAAATCCTCTTGCTGATCTGTGGGGATATGAATTTAAAAGGTTTCTCTGTGAATATTGCTGGAGAGTGTGTTGAGATCCGTGTGCTCTCAGAAGCTCAGAATTAAAAACCCAGGGGTGTCCAACAGCATAGAAGCTGCTCTGTGGGCTGCGCCTGTGCTCTGCTCAGCCTTTGGTGAGGTGATCCATCTAGGATTCAGAAAACCACCAAACAACTGCACACATGGAAGGAGGGAAGTACTTTGCATTTGGTAGAAATCATAGCAGAATTCAATAACGCAAAGCCACAAAGCCATCAGCTATACGGATCACTAGTGCTTATTATTTAGAGGGTGCACTGTAAGAACTCCAAATCGACATCATGGCAGGTGGGTAGAGCTCATGATGTGGTGTGAGGCTGTTCACCAACACTGTTCCACCCTCAGGTGCCCCGGCAGGACCACTCTGCCTGCAGCCTAGAGGCTGGGTGGGGCGGGGGGCCCGGGGTTGGCCAGTGGGGTGTGAGGAGAAGTGTCTACCTGGCACCTCCCACAGCACATGTGTGCTTCCCTCAGCCAGGAAGAACCACAGTGTCCCCAACCCCACCAGCAGGTCCTGAAAGAAGACACAGTGCCTCCCAGCCCTCTGTGCAACTGAGCGAGGACAAGCGGTGGTTCCTGGCCCCCGGGTGCTGGGTGCTGTCCAGGGTGATAAGATCAAGGCCCGAAGCAGGGAACTGTTCAGCCATCCCCGCGTGGCGTGACGTGGAGGCCCTCGCCTGTTGTTAGGGGTGAGCAGGGCGGCTTCCACACAGTGCAAAACGTTGGGCAGGACGTGCCCGAGACAACTGGACCCAGAGGGTGTGTCTAATGGATCTGTGCCCCCAAGGAGCGGGTGGAAACACTCAGTGAGGCCTGTGTTGCTGTGGGCGCACTGGCCGGGTGCTAGCGGAGAGAGCTGTGCTCCACTGCAGCAGGCAGCCGTGGTGACTCACCTGGGGGCGCGAAGAGGCACACTCTGTAGTGGCGGTGTTGTGTTATTTTAAATGTCCAGTCTCCGACAGAAAGTTCAAAGTCAAGCAAAGAAACAAGAAAGCTTGTTCAGATGTAGGAGAAAAGGAATCAGCTGAGACTTCCCCGCGGACGCCCAGACATTGGACTTACTAGACGAAGACTTTGGCTCTTCTTGTATCTGTTCAAAGAACTGAAGAAAGCAGTTCTACAGAGCTAAGGGAGGCAGGAGAACAGGAGCCAGCTGACAAGGACATCCAGGTAGAGCAGAAGTCAGGAAAAGGCCAGGGGGGCTGCTGAAGCCTCTGGCAGGTGAAGAAAAGTGGCCACACGCCCACACGCGATGTCACTAAAAAAGAAAAAAAATGAGACTCTGCCACATGGTACAACCCGGGTGGATCTTGAGGACATTTGCAGAGTGAAATAGGTGAGTCTCAAAAGACAGCATGATTGTCCTACGGAGGGGCGGAGGGTGGTGGGACTGCCAGGGACAGAAGGTGGAGTGGCGGGTGCAATGTCCGTCTGGGAAGGCGGGAGCCTCATGGGGAGGAGAGGTGGAGGTGGCGGGGCATGTCGGTGGGCTCATCGCCATGCACTTGAGGACCTGGAAGATGGGGAGTTCTAAACAGAAGCTCTAGAGTTGAGATTACAAACCCTGATATGAAGAATCCACTCAGGGGCTCGACGGCAGATTGGAGCAGGTAGAAGAAAGAATCTTGAAGACTGGTCCACAGCCCAGGTCCCCAGATGCCCCTGCTTTCTTTCAGTATCCTGATGGAAAATCACAGAGTGCCTTGACCACACTGTGGCTGGGCAGCTGCAGGTGTTTTCCAGCAGGTTTGAGACCCTTGGGGACCTTGAATTTTCACAGGCTCTGCAAAAGGAATCTAGGTTGTTGCCAAAACCCTGGTCCTGAGCCAGATTTCTTAAGCCCTCACATAAATGCCATACCCGGACCCTTTGCCATGGACATAGTGGTGGAACACCATTTCCCTCTTGTTGCCGTTGGAAGTCGAACCTGCAATACCCTGTAAGTTCAGTTCCCTAACAAATACTATGGGCTGGTCACTTGGTGTTTGGTGCTTCTTTCTTTGGAATCCCAACTGGCCCCGGTAGGAGACGGTTTGGAATACCCCCAACAGGAGTCTTCTGCTGCGACTTTTGGGACAACTTCTGCTCTGGGTTTGGCAGAATGAAACACTGAGATTATTCAATATGAGAAAGAGAAAAAGAAAAGTTGAAGAAGTGCACAGGACCTTTCCAGGAAGCCCTCGTGCTCCTGGGGGACGTCCCCACAGAAGACAGAGTGGAGGAGGGAGACTCTTTGAAGAAAAAATACCCCAAAATGTCTCATTGGATGGAAGATATGAATATACACATCCAAGCTCAAAATAAAATAAACTAACTCTAAATAAAATGAACTCAAAGAAATCCACAGCTAGTCATATCTTAGTCAAACCACTGAAGGCCAAACACACAGGGAGAATTTAAAAAAATATATTTATTTTTTAGTTTTAGGTGGACACAATATCTTCATTTTCTTTTATGTGGAGCTGAGGATCAAACCCAGTGCCTCACGCAGGCAGGCGAGCGCTCTACCACCTGAGCCACATCTGAGCCCCACACAGGGAAAATTTTGAAAGCAGAAAGACAGAAGTGGCTCGTCACATACAAGGGAGCCCTAGTGAGCATAGCAGCTGATTTCCACCAGACAACACAGGCCAGAAGGCAGCAGCACACTCAAATGCTGAAAGAAGAACCAAGCAGCAACCAAGGATTCCATATCCAGCAAAATCACCCTTCACAAAGGAAGGCAAGGCTGGGGTTGTGGGGCAGGGCAGAGCACTTGCCCAGCATGTGCAAGGCCCTGGGTTCCATCCTCGCACCTCATAAAAATAAGCAAGTAAAATAAATGCTGTCCAGAAAAACTATGGAATAAAAAAAGATTCACTGACTCAGAATACCTATAAAACATTATTTAAAACAAAGGAAGACAAAGTTTATGCAAAGCAATAGGTTTGATTCCCTGTACCACAAAATTAATTGATTAATTAAGATATTCTTAGATAAACAAAAATGGACAGAATTTGTTCTTAGTAAACTAGGACTTGTTTCTGACCTACAAGAAATAAGAAGGGGAATCCTTTAGGCTGAAATGAAAGAACATTAGACAGTAACTCGAATCCATAGGAAGAAATACAGTGAAGGTAAGTACATAGAGAAATATCAGAGACAATATAAAGATATGTTTTGCTGCCCTCGAACAGCACGGCCAGCTCATGTGAATTTGTGGTGACGCGAAATAAAACACAGGCACAATTTACCTTGACACAAGCTTCAGGACGGCTTCCCGTGGTCCTCACCGCAGGCTCCCCAAAAGGGAGGGTAAGAGAAAGTTACAAGAGGCTGATGTGAGAGGGAGCACATTCAGAAGGGAGGTTTTATTGGGGGGACACTGCTCTTAGAAAGTTCTATTCATAAAAGGGCAGAAGGGGCAGGACTACAGGGGAGCAGGTGGGTGTGACTCAGCCCCAGGGGCAGCCTGCACTGAGGACCTGCCGTGCCATCTCACCCTGAGTGCAGTGGTTGGTCAGAGCCTCTGCTTGGAGACCGGAAGGCTGGTCATTCAGAGCGGCTCCCCACAATGTTTTCTTGTAACTCCCTTGTTTTTCTATATGCATAAAACTATAATTATAAATCTATCTTGACAATAGCAAAATGTAAATAGAAGTACTTTGTGAAGATAATAGCGCAAAGGAGGTGGGAATGGAGCTGTTTAGGAGCAAAGCTTTTGTATATTATTCAAGTGTAGTTGATAATAATTTAAGTTAGATTGTTATCAATAATATGTTAATGATATTCTCTAGGGAAACTGCTAAGAAAATAACTATTTAAAAAAAAATGGAGAGAGCTGGAGTAGATAGAAACACAGGACAAAATAGTCTTTAAGACAAACATTCTTACTAGAGGAACAGAAGGACATCTTAATGCTAAAAAGGTCAGTCCATCAAGAAGACATGTTTATAAACACATGTGTACCTAACAACAGAACCCGGAAATACAGAAAGCAAAAATTTAAGAATTAAAGAGAAAAATAGACAATTCAATAATAATATTCTTTTTTAAAAAATATTTTGCATCATTTGTGCAATCATATATGTACTTAGGGTGATGATGTCTGTCTCATTCCACCATTTTTCCTGCCCCCATACCCTCCCCTTTCCTCTCCTTTGCCCAATCAAAGTTCCTCCATTTTTCCCATGGCCCTGCGTTATGGATCAGCATCCACTTATCAGAGAGAACATTCAGCCTTTGGTTTTTTGGGATTGGCTTGCTTTGCTTAGCATGGTATTTTCCAACTCCATCCATTTACCTGCAAATGCCACAATTTTGTTCTCTTTTAATACTGAGTAATATTCCGTTGTGTATATATACCACAACTTCTTCATCCATTCATCTATTGAAGGGCATCTAGGTTGCTTCCACAATTCAGCTATTGTGAAAAGAGCTGCTATAAATAATCGTTGACATGGGTGCGTCACTGTAGTGTGCTGATTCTAAGTCCTTTGGTATAGACCAAGGAGTAGGGTAGCTGTGTCAAATGGTGGTTGCATTCCAAGTTTTCTGCTTTCCATAGTGGTTGCACCAGTTTGCAGTCCCACCAGCAATGTATGAGTGTACCTTTCCCCCCCACATCCTTGCCACATTTATTATTGCTTGTATTCTTTTTTTTTTTATATTTATTTTTTAGTGTTCGGCGGACACAACATTTTTGTTTGTATGTGGTGCTGAGGATCGAACCCGGGCCGCACGCATGCCAGGCGAACACGCTACCGCTTGAGCCACATCCCCAGCCCCATGCTTGTATTCTTTTTTAAAAAAATATTTTGTTTTAGTTGAAGTTGGACAGAATGCCTTTATTTTATTTTTATGTGGTGCTGAGGATCGAATGCAGCACCTGCATGTGCTAGGTGAACGCTCTACTGCTGAGCCACAACCCCAGGCCTATAGCTTGTGTCCCTGATAACTGCCACTGTGACTGGAGTGAGAGGAAATCTTAGAGTAGTTTTGACTTGCATTCTCTAATTACTAGAGATGTTGAACATTTTTTCATGTATTTGTTGATCACTTATAAATCTTCTGAGGAGAGTCTGTTGAGTTCCTTAGCCCATGATTGGGTTGTTTGTTTTTTGGTGTCAAGTTTTTTAGACAATTCAATAATAATATTCTTTTTTAAAAAATATTTTGTTTTATTTGTAGTTGGACACAATACTTTTATTTTATTTCAATATCACACTTTCAATAATGGATAGAACAACTAGCAGAAGATCAGCAAGGGAGGAGAAGACTTAACAACTCTATCAGTCAGTTAGGTTTAACGGATACCGGCAGAACATTTCACCCTATGACAAAAGAATGCTCATTTCTTTTTCAAGTAGAATTTTCTCCAGGATGGATCATATGTTATACCATAAAATAATCTTGTGTGTGTGTGTGTTTGTGTGCATGTGGTATTGGGGATTCAACCTAGGGACACTCTAACACTGAGCTACATTCCTAGTCATTTAAAAAAAAATTATTTTTTATTTATTTTTTCCTAATCACTATATGTACTTTTCCCCCATTTTTTTTAACTTGTTCTACTTAGTTATATATAACAGCAGGATGCATTTCAATTCATCGTACACAAAAAGAACACAACATTTAAATTCTCTGGTTGTACCTTCTGTTTTTACATTTACAGTTTTGTCACCGTAATCAGAAATGATGAGTTCGGTTATCTTCTACCGGATAGTCAATAGGTCTGCGTCATGGTCTACCGTTTCTGATGGTGGAAGGGGGGGCCTGGGGGGTTGGCTGAGATGTTTATGAGGTAGGATGTGAATGTGGAGGGATCAGATTATATGACTAGTGAGAGGGTGATCACAAGGAGCTGGCTGTTAGTAGGAGGAACAAGAGAAAGGCCACCCCACGCAAGACTCCCTGTCACCTCAGCAACAGGATAGCTGTGAGCACTCCTAGTAGAGAAACCTCTAGTGCAGCCAGGCCGACAGGGACCTTGGTGACATCTTACCAGGTCCTCATTGTTGTCCCTTGATAGAAGCAGTGATATCCCAGTTTTGTGGCGACGGCAGCCTCAAGCCTATGTGTACCCTGATGTTGGGCTGTGGAGCCACGCTTTGGTGACTAAGGAACCTATGTGTACCCTGATGTTGGGCTGTGGAGCCACGCTTTGGTGACTAAGGGACCCAGTGAAGGGTGGCTCTCCATGGGTATGAGGTGGCTGGCTCTCTGGGTGCAGGACAGGCCGCTCCTCCATATCTCCAGGCAGCAGTGTGAAGGGCGGGCCTCTCCTCGGGGTCTGTGAGGTATTACATTTATCGACTTCTGTATGTTGAACCAATCTTGCATCCCTGAATTTATTTTTTAATTTTTTTTTTTTTAATTTTTGAGACAGGGTCTCACTACATTTCCCAGGATAGCCTTGAACTTGTGCTCCTCCTGCCTCAGCCTGCCAAGTCACTGGGATTACAGGCATGTGCCACTGCACCTGGCTAAAACAAGTCTTGATAAATTTTAAAGAGCTGATATAATTCAAAATCTGTTGTCTGATCACAATGGAATAAAATTAGAAATCAATAAACTGATGGTAATTTGGGGAATTCACACACATGTGGAATTTAAAAAAGAACATGTTCCTAACAAACTTGGATCAAAGATGAAATCTAAAAACAAAAATATAACCTACCAAAACATATGAAATACAGTCAAGAAGAACAGAGAAGGAAATGTATGGCTGTAAACGCCTACACGGAAAAAGAAGAAATACCTTAAATCAATAGCCTGACCTTTCTCCTTAGGAAATTAGAAAAGAAGAGCAAACTAAAGTAAAAACAGCAGAAAGATAGAAATAATAAGGTTTAGAACAGAAATGAATTAAATAGAGAGTACAGAAACTGTAGAGAGAAATCCAGGATGCCAAAAGTTGATTCTATGAAAAAAAATGAAGTTAAAAAACCTTGGGTAGATCAGCCAAAAGAAAAATGGAGAAGACTCAGATTCCTAAGATCATGAAAGAAAGAGGGACCTTTACTATTGACTTTACAGAAATAAAAATGATTATAAGAAAATATCATGGCCTGTAATCCCAGCAGCTGGGACGATGAGGCAGGAGGATCATAAGTTCAAAGCCGGCCTCAGCAAGTTAGGGAGGCTGTGAGCAACTTAGTGAGACCCCGTTAAAAATAACAACGACAACAGGGCTGGGCATGTACCTCGGTGGTTAAGCACCTGTGGGTTCAGTCCCCCGTGTTGGGGTGTGGGAGACCCCGCCTCTCAGAGGACATCATGGAATCCCTTACCCTTTCCCTCCTCTCCAAAGGGCGCCAAGCCAAGAGCACCAAATTCAAAGGTTTCCTCGACCAATCCCCACAGGACCCAGTGTCCCCTCGCTGTTCCTGAGTCACCCTGCCAATCAGCACCTGCCATGTCCCAGTGCAACCAGTGCACTCCTTCTTAAGCCAAGCTTCTAAGCACATGCCCTCTCCCTCTCTCCCTCCCGCTCTCTCCCTCTCTCTCTGCCCTCCTCCTCTCCTCTCTCTCTCTCCCTCTCTCTCTCCTCTCTCTCTCCCTCTCTCTCTGCCCTCCTCCTCTCTCTCCCTCTCTCTCCCTGTCTCTCTCTCTGCCCTCCTCCTCTCCTCTCTCTCTCCCTCTCTCTCCCCATCTCTCTCCTCTCTGCCCTCCTCCTCTCTCTCTCCTCTCTCTCTCCCCATCTCTCTCTCTGCCCTCCTCCTCCCCCCCTCTGCCCTCCTCCTCTCTCTCTCTCTCTCTGCCTCCTTCCCTTCTCTCTCTCTCTCTCTCTCTCTCTGCCCTTTTCCTCTCTTCTTCTCTGCTCTCTGCCTCTCCTTCTTCTGGCAGCCCCCCAATAAAATCTCTTGGTTGAATCTCTGAGTGAGTCACTCACCTTTCACCCTCCCCCCAAAAAAGAAAGAAAGAAAATGGTATGAACAATTGTATGTCAACAGATGAGGTCACCTAGGTACAATTAAAAACGACCTTAGAAAGGTACATGAATCTAATAATTCAATAAGGAGCAGGAAACCTGAGTAGACCTCTGAATGAAGAGATGTAGTGATCTATAATCTTCCCTCAAATTGAAGCTCAGGAGCCGATGACTTCACTGGTGAATTCTACCCAAAATGTAAAGGACTAACAGCACTTCTACAGAGACTGTCCCAATGCCAAGAAGATGAGGGGAGGCTTGTGATTCCAGGAGGCTCAAAAACTAGGCCAAAGCGTCATGAAAGAAAAGTACAGACTAGTATTCCTTATGAATATACACGCAGGAACCCTCAATATATGCTATGACTGCGGGGAGCCTTGCCAAATGCAGGCACCAGGGGATCTGAAAGATCACTGCAGTCTGGTGGGTAGTGCCAGGACTGGGACTCGGGCTTTTCCCTCCCTCAGATAATGCGGATAACATGGCGTGGCCCTAGGAGCCAGCGGCACCCAGAGGGGTTGAGCCTCACTCATGGCCAGTTCCTTTGTGATCCTACCCCTGGCCTCATTTGAATGGCTTCCCCCCAATAGCTCGCTCGTGCTCGCTCTCGCTCTCTCTCCATCACAGGATCCAAAGAAAAAGGTAGCTCTATATTTCATGGCCCCTACAGGGACTCCAGGGTGAATTTTAGAAATCAGTGGGTTTGGAAATGTCTCTCCAGAAGTTAAGCGTGCAGAGTATTGTGGGCTGAATTGTAGAAAGTAAGTGAATTAGACAGAAAAAAAAAAAAATCTGTGATGTTAAAACTTTTTAATATCTGGGAATATTTTGTCTTTAGAAAGATACAAAAATTTTTGCAATTCTAAATGTGAAATAAATGTAAAAATTATTAAGATGATTAACGGGATATACTGCTAAGTTCAGTCCTCTCCCGTGGGAAGAGCGCTGTTGTGGACCTTTTGGATTGTTTTTGTGAATCTTCATATTTTGAAATACTAGGTAAAGATTTTTTGGGTTTAGAAGTCTGCGCTTGGAGAGTGAGAAAAAGGGAAGGAAATTTTGTGATGAGACTTGATACAAGGCTTCTTTGTAGAGAAGTGAATTTTATTTTTCTATTTTTGAGAATACTCGGTCTATACTGAACCTCTTTGTTACATTCTTGTCCTACAGATCAGAATGGCTGTAACTCAGCCGCTGGGGACAAAAGCCTTTAGCGGCTGTTCCCTATGGGGTCAGCAGTGCTTGTAACCCTGAGGCCGCCTGGCCGGGTGCCCAGTGCAGACTGCCTGAAGATGCGGTCCTAACACTGGCATCTGCTGCTGATGCCAGGGAGACGACAAAAGACGGGAGCACACAGATGCACACAAGCCACGGAGACAAGGCCAGCCACTGCCCTCTGGCAAGTCAAATGGAATGCCACCAGCTCCAGGAGCCGTGACCCGGCCTCCGGGCAGCCGCTCCCGGCCGTTTCCATCACCAGGGCCACGCGGGAGCTGGGCCTGCAGAGCGGTTTCCGGTCCCGCCTCCCACACATCCACGGGCTTCCCATTGGTCCTTGCACTGTCACTCAGACAGAACTTGCAGTTCCTCTTCCCACTGACCTGTGCTTCCTGCTTCCCACAGACCAGCTAGGAAACTACTCAGCGCCTGTGTTTCGAATGATGCCCACCTGTGAATACTGACTCCGGTGTCTTTTTGAGACAGAGTCTAGTTCCCCGGGTTTCTACGGGGCAGCCCTGAGCCCAGCCTGCTCTCAAGGCTAAGTGCTTGACTGTCCCTCACAGCTTCCCTTAGGACCCTCCTCTTCCTCCTTAGGTGTGTTACTGAGGCATGCTGTCAGAGGCACCAGACACAGGCTTCGTTATACCTGGCTTTTGATTTTGAAGGTTGTGAGGAACAAAAGCTGGTAATGTTCCTGTGACACTCAAGAAAACCTTAATCTCACTCCTGGCTGTATGATCACAAGAAATGAGTAAGTGTATACACGAGGACCTTATTAGGTGACATCACAAGTATCAAAAGTGCACTTCTAGTGGGCAGCGGCTGGGCTCAGTGGCAGAGCGCTTGCCTAGCACGCATGAGGCACTGGGTTTGATCCTCATCACCGCAAAAAGGAAACACATAAAGGCATCCTGTTCATCCGCAGCTACAAAAACAATTTTTAAAAGTGCGCTACTAATCCAAGAAAAATTAAAATGGATCCAAATATCTTAAGAATCATGTGGTTACATAAAATTAATACAATTATAAATTATGCCCTTATTTTTATTTATTTTTGTGGTGCTGGGGATTGAACCCAGAGCTTTGTGCATGTGAGGCAAGCACTCCACCAACTAAGCTACATCCCAGTCCTATGCTCTTATTTTATTTTATTTTTTTAAATATTTACCTTTTAGGGTTTTTTTTAGGTGGACAAACTATATCTTTATTTTCTTTTATGTGGTGCTGAGGATCGAACCCAGTGCCCCACGCATGCCAGGGGAGCGCGCTCCCACTTGAGCCATATCCCCAAACCTGCCCTTATTCTTAATGCATATTTTTCTAGATATTTGGTTAACCTATAGTTGTTAATCCATAAAATAATTGGCATCTATGTCTAATTGTTTAATTAATATATATTTATCTAATCATTTTTCTTCAACAGAAAACACGTAATTTATATATTTCTTTACATGCATTTATCTGATGCTCTGCCTTTTGTTACAGATATTTGAGATAAATGTATTTTACTACAAATTTACTTTCAAGAGATGATCAAGTAATCTTTAATTCTCAAATTATTATACAAACTCTATAAGATGACAAACAAATGTAATTCTGTCTACAGAAATATCCAAGGGCTTTAACTATATTTTCATTGAGACATTTCTTCTTATCAAGGTACAATAATTTGTTTATATTCTAAGGTTTTCAGAAACTGTTCCAAAGTATAAGCAGGAAAAATTCTAAAAGGAAAAGAAGATGCTTCAACAGAGAGGAAGCACACACTGGAGGTCCTAAGGGAAAGAAAGAAGTCGCCTTTGGGTAAAGCAAGGTCTTTATATTATTTTTTATTTTTTTAAGTATTTATGTTTTCGTTTTAGGTGGACACATATCTTTATTTTATTTGTATGTGGTGCTGAGAAGCGAACCCAGTGCCTCACGCATGCTAGGCGAGTGCGCCACCGCTTGAGCCATATCCCCAGCCCAAGCAAGATCTTTATAATCCAGATTTTAGTGGTAAAAAAATTTTCCTAAATAGGAAGAGCTTTATATCATTGTCTAGACAGATGATATAAAAAGTTAAAACAATTGAAAAAGAGATTTATGTGTACTGGACTGACTATAAAAATTTGAATTGATTAATTCAAGGATATTTCCCTGATTTTATTATGCTGATGTGAGCTAAGATTTTGTCCATATTTTGACATGATAAAGACTTATTAAAATATTAAATTTATTTCCTTTAAGGAAAGTCTTTTTTTTTTTTTTTTTTTTAGAGAGAATTTTTTTAATGTTTATTTTTTAGTTTTCGGCAGACACAACATCTTTGTTTGTATGTGGTGCTGAGGATTGAACCCGGGCCGCACGCATGCCAGGCGAGCGCGCTACCGCTTGAGCCACATCCCCAGCCCTTTAAGGAAAGTCTTTATTGCCTAATGATTCTTAATGTTTAAGACAAGGATTCATTTTGGTGAATAAATTCACATCCTTGATTAAACACTAAATATTTTAAATACTGACTTAGATTCCAATTTTGATATTTCTCCTTGTAGACTACATTTGATTCTTGCATATTCTGTTTGTTGGATAATTGTGAGAGATTTAGAAGAACATTTTATTAGGATTGATGTTCTCCAAATTAAAGTCATACATTAGTTTTAAAAAATAAAGATTATAAACTTTGTTGAAAATTTATTGGTATAACATAAGTTCTCTGACATGTTATCAATAAAAAAATGGTAAGATTTATATATAACTCCCTACACTGAAAAGTAATCTTACCATATTTTCTAAAAGATAATTAAGAGACACCTATTCAAAGGATAATATTCTGAGATATAGAGATATTTTGAGACCTTCTCTCAAAAAGAGATTGAGGGTTCTTTTTAAATTATTGGGATGGATCAACTAGTCTGTATACTGGGAAATTATAATAATCAATAAAAGGTATCTCATTTTCATATCTAGCCTCAATTACTATTAACAGAGAAGGCCTTAAAAAAATGCCTACTGGAAACTAAAATTGAACAAAACCTATCAAACTTAATATAGACCAAAACAAATTTAGGGAGATATTTTAAAAATCCAAACTCATTTATTAAATCAACACTTATGCCAAATGTCTAACCTTACCTAGAGAAATATTATGCTATTACTTAGGTAAACTTTAAAGTAGAGGGTCATCTTAAAAACAGTTTTAAAGGAAATTTATCTTGGCCATGTTCCAATGACACAAGTAGGAACAGGCCTAATAGTTTATCTGGGACATAGACAATTTCCTGGGGACACGTAGAATCCTACAGGTAAACCGAATGCCTAGAAAATAATTTTAGTAAGCTTTTCAAAAATCCTACTGTTTTCATGGAGAAACTCAAAAGGATAGTATAACACCCTGAATTTATAGGGGACCACCCATTTTCAAAAGATGAGTTCATCATCCAGTTAGCCCTAGACATTCCAGGAGATTTTCACAGATTAATAATTCTAGCCAAGTTTAGGTATTACACCATCGTTAAATAGAGCCCAAACAGAAAAAGAAAGGCAAACATACTGACAGAAAGAAATTGACATGCTAATCTTACCCCAAGAAAAATAAACTTCCCAGTTAAAAATTTTACTCCTTTACTAAGTTATAAACAGATTTTAGAGACCTCTAAGCATTCAAACAGGGCCCCTGTCAACAGTGTATCACTAAGAAAAATGACTCTAGAAATAATCATCCGTGAAATATGAGACAGACAGCTATAAATAAATCAGCCCAACAGCCAATAGCTGATTTCAATAAGAAATCTAACATGACAGACCTTTTCTCAACTTTTTAATAATGTGAGATGATGCCCTACATACATTGATATGTTTGAAATAAGTAAAGTCATCATGAATTATACATGATTATTAGAGCTAATTTTACTACATTAAATACATAAGGATGCTCACACAACTATTTCTTTGTACACAAAGATTGTTTTGACATGAGATCCCTAAAACTTATTGCTAGCTCAATATCATAAAATTCTAGGGGCTGGGACTGTGGCTCAGTGGTAGAGCACTCATGTAGCACATGTGAGGCTCTGGGTCCCATCCTCAGCATCACATAAAAATAAGTAAATAAAATAGAGGTATTGTGTCCAACTACTTCTAAAACATAAATATTTAAAAAAATCATAAAATTCTAAGTTAGATCATGATCTTTTTAAAATTTGTTTTTTAGTTGTAGTTGGACACAATATCTTTATTTTATTTATTTATTTTTATATGGTGCTGAGGATGGAATTCAGGACCTCGCACGTGCTAGGCGAGCGCTCTACTGCTGAGCCACGACCCCAGCCCTAGATCATTGTCTTAAACAATATTGTTAACTTCTTTTTACCCATTAATATTTAAAATACTTACTCCCTCTACTTAGGTCCACACTAAGTTTGATAATAATAATAATGACAGTTTTATGGATTGGTAGATTAAAAAAACCTATTTTTTATTTCATTTCTCTATTTCATTTTTTATTAATGGTAAAAAACAAAATCTCTTCTCTAGGTTTGTTTAGCACATGTACTTCCTAATTTAGACAGAAGTCTATTTCTCATGCTCCTAGTGAAGGCCACCATTCCTAAGTTTCAAACTCTGTCTCTCGTACTTTTCCAAATTAAGATAATTATTTAAATTAATCTAAAGCTAATTTCAAAATAGAAATCTTTATATACAACTTATTGTATTCTTAATTTTTGGTAATTCTTTTAAAGACAAAATCAAGTCATACATTTAATAAAGGCTAAGTTTCTATTCACCATAGTCCCTTTCCAACACATGAATGTTGGACTTAACACAGCTAGCAGATGACCTTTGTCAAATTTTAAGACCAGCTAAAAATAATAAATCCTTTCTTATTATTTAAATACTTGTACTATTATCTATAACTTAAACTGATGATACTACAGCTGATGCCAGGCCATTACTCAATTTTACTAAATAAAGAAAGGGGGAAACAGGACCCCACAGACACATACTAGATCTTATAAAATGTTTCAAAACTTTTTCTTAAATTGTGATTCTGAGAGTTTCACTGCTGCTGAACATGATTCAGTAAATTAAATCAGATTTCAAAAGATAGACTTTAAACCTGTCATTGTGAAAATGACTGAGAAACCTGGCCCAGGAAGGTGAATTTCCAGCTGCAGAGTTCACAACCATGCAGCTTCACGAGCTCGTCAGGTAAGTAAAAATCATGAAGAGACTTCTATGGACCCACTTCCCAGGTCTGTTTTTAATGTACATTGTGGTGTGGACTGGAAAGTCCACCAATGAAACTAGATGAATTGTGCTGACGGTAGTGGTCAGTTATCCCTAGCTGTTGATCCTATGGTAACAGGCTGTCTGGGAGTATCCTTTGAGAAAAAGACAGCATATCAGAAAACTGAACCAGCCAATCATGCTGGTCCTTAGAGATTAAGACTATATTTACCTATCTGAACAACTGTCAGAAAGATTACTAAAATAGATTTTTCCTATACAGACCAGTTATTTACATAGAATATCCACCAATGTGTTGTCGCCCTAATCATTCTACAGTAGAAACTGGCACCTTTCCTAAGTGGATGGATTGTGCATGTCAGTAGAACACAAGATATCTAGAAATAGTGGATATTTTAGGCTGCTCTCTAAAATGGACAAGAACAATCACATGAGGATGCCATAATTCCTAGAAACTTTAACTCTCAGTGAGATGGCACCCAAAAGGATGTTTTAATGTTTGACTTCTGCCTTCAAAATATTTACATTACTGATAGACCAATAAACTCCCTAAATGTGCGAATTAAGAGGAAGGATGATGAATATCCTGTAGTCTGTAAGAATACAACTTATCTTATTGTATCACTAGTTATTGCCAGCTGATATTTCAGAGCAATAATATGCTGAAGTTAATATTCAGGCTTTGAAACAGGTGCATGTCAATTAACCAGACCTAGGCAAGCTGCTGGTCTCATGATCCTTAAAGTGACTAAATATTATTCCTTGCTTCTACAATTACAGGCTTTATGGTATGTCTCAAACTTACAACATATTGGGTTTTCTTAATAATTGACTTAAATTACTTCCAAGATCCTTCATAGTCTGATAAGTGCTAATGGGAGGATTGAAATGTTCTAGAAGCCACTGTAACTGTAATAAACAGTGCGAATGAGCCCTCTGCTCTATGGTTTTAAGTCCTGGTGCATGGGGATCTGAATGATCACTGTGGTCTGTACCATAGTGCCATGACTTGTGACTCAGGCTTTTCCCTTGCTCAGATAACAAGGTGTGGCCCTAGGAGTTGGTAGTCCTGCAAACTAAAGGTCGCTCGAGTGGGACACCAAATAAAACACACACAATTTACCTTTAATTCAAGCTCCAGGACGGCTCCTTCGCTCTAGGCCTCAAGCCCCAACAAACGGGAGAGCGAGTAACGTCATGAGAGGCTGGGGAGAGAGCTAGCAGGGTTGGGAGTGAACTTTTATTGGAGGAACCCTCATTCTTTAGAAAATTCCATCCAAAAAAGGTCAAGAGGGGCAGGTTACAAGGTCAGGTAAGGTGATTCGACCCCTGGGGCTGTAGGAGGCCACACCTATTCATGAAGACACATTCTGCCACTTCGAGGATGGGGGCAGCCGTCTGGGGCCACTTTGAATGTGGCCAGATCATTGGAAGTGACCGACAGAGCCTCAACTGACCAGGGAAGGAAAATACTGGTCACTCAGTGCGACACCCCCCACAGGTAGCACCCAGAGGGGTTGAGCCACACTCACCTGTTCCTTTGTGATCCTACCCCTGGCCTCATTTGAATGGCTTCTCCCCATTAAAAGGGTTCAGAATGTGCTCCTCTCTCTTTCTGGACCCCTAAGGTCAGAGGAACTGTCACAGGACCCAAAGAAAAAGATATTTCTCTGTCTCTGTAATTCCATGCAGCCCAGCACCTGAGTGTTTAGTCCTGGAACGCGACAAGTGACCAGATCTACCAGCATATGGGAAGACTTGGACGCCGCAGCGAGGTCGACCTGGGCCGAGAAGGAATGTTGGTTCACTAGTGAACCCTTACCCAGGTAACAAACAAGACTGGACGAACAAAGGAGAGAAAGACCAGGGGTATCTCAGTAGATGCAGCCAAAGCCTGTGGCAAATTCAACCTCCAATGATGATTCAAGCAGGGAGCAGGTAGGAAGAGAAGAGGACTTCCCCAACCTTCCGCTCTTGTCACAGGGTGGGGCAAGGCTGAAATCCCCCTAGTCAGGAGGAGGCAAGGACGGCAGCTCTCACCGTTTCCTTCAGTGCAGAACTAGAGGCTCCAGGAGGCACTTGAGCAAGAAAAGAGGTAGAAGGCCCCCAGACTGGAGAGTAAGAAATAGACGACCTTGATCTGAAAATGACATGATCTTGACGTAGAAGAACCCCAGAGAGTACGTAAAAAAGCTGTTGGAGGGAGCTGCGGGTGTGGCTCAGTGGCAGAGCACTTGCCTGACACATGTGAGGCCCTGGGTTCAATCCTCAGCACCACATAAAGATAAGTAAAGTTACGATTTCCATCTACAACTAAAAAAAATTTAAAAAAATAAACAAAAAACAAGAACTGGAAGTTAAAAAAAAAGTTGCCTTAAAGTTCTCCTGGCAGTCCACACACTTGGTGTCCTTGGTACAGATGGTAAGCAGTATGCCCAGGGCTTAAGGCAAACTTTAAAAAAAAAAAAAAAAACTATTGGAGCAAATCAAGTTTGGAGGATACGAATACACAAAATCAGTTATATCTTGTGGTAGCAGTGAGGTTATGTGATACCCTTGATCTTTTTTTTTTTTTTTTTTTTAGCTGTTGATAGACTTTTTTTTTTAAGAGAGAGTGAGAGAGAATTTTTTAATATTTATTTTTTAGTTTTTGGCGGGCACAACATCTTTGTTTGTATGTGGTGCTGAGGATCGAACCCGGGCCGCATGCATGCCAGGCAAGCGCGCTACCACTTGAGCCACATCCCCAGCCCCATAGACCTTTATTTTATTTATTTATATGTAGTGCTGAGAATTGAACCCAGTGCCTCACGCATGCCAGGCAAGAGCTCTGCCACTGAGCCCCAGCCCCATAAATTTAAGGAAAGAAGTGTAAGACTTGCATGCTGAAAACTGTAAGATGTGGAAAGAACAAAGAGGACATTACTAAATGGAGTCACCACATATTGATGGGTTGGCAGACTCCATGTGATTCAGATGGCGATTCTTCCCAAGTGGCTCTAAAGAGTTAATGCAATTCCTATCAGAATTCCAAATGCGGGGGCTGGGATTGTAGCTCACTGGTAGGTAGAGCCCTTGCCTAGCACATGTGAGGCATTGGTTCAATCCTCAGCACCACATATAAATAAACAATATAAAAAGGTATTGTGTCCACCTACAACTAAAAGAAAATTTTAAAGAATTCCAAATGCCCTTTTTCTTTTCTTTTTCTTTTTTACAAAAATGGACAAACTGTTCCTAAAATTCATATGGAATTTCCAGAGACTCAAAATAGCAAAAAAAAAAAAAAAAAAATTCCTGAAAACCACATTGAAGGACTCACTTCCCAGTTTCTACGAAGTTCTAGTAACCAAGACAGTGTGGTGCCAGTCATGGGGATGGACCATGGGACAGTCCAGAAATAAACCCACATGTCTGTGATTGCTGATTGGGACAAGAGTGTCAAGATCCTTCAGCAGGAAAAAGGACAAGGAATATTTTTTAGCCGGCGAACTGCGCTGGCTTCATGAAAGAAGGTTCGAATCGTGAGAAACCGCTAGGGAGTTTTAAATTAAAGAGACCAGACTCTAATTACCTTTAAAACCAGCCCCAGGATGGCTCCTCCCAGCTCCTGCCTCCAGCCACCTAATATGGTAGTGAGGAGAGAAAGAGAGAGAGAGAGAGAGTGTGTGTGCGAGCGAGCGAACACGCCGGGGAGGTGGACTTTTATTGGGGAACAAAAAATTCTGGGGAAAATTCCGTCCAATGAAGGTTAAGGGGGGCAGCATCCCAAGGTCAGGGGCGACAATTGGGTCTTCGGGCAGTGGCCAGACACGCCTCTGCACAGACAAGCCCTCGGACCTGGAGAAGGGTGGGGAAAGCTCTGGCACAGCTGTGCCTAAGCGCCTCTCACCCAGCCAGGGAGGTCACTCAGATCACGTGCGACGGTGGCGGTCCACAATATTTATATGCAATGAATGGAGCTGGGCATTCTTTTATTTTCCTCATCACATGCAAAAATTAACTCAAAATGGATCAAAACCTAAATGGAAGAACTGAAACTATTACCAACTTAGAAGAAAATAGTCCCCAAATTTTGCTTCTTTGAATTAGGCAATGACTTCCTAGATAATACCAAAAGCAAAAGTAACCAAAACCAAAGAGAAACAAAATGAATTAGACTTCATTAGAATTAAAACTCATGTGCTTCAGAGGACATTGTCTAGAAAATGAAAAGTCCACCTATAAATTGGGAGAAAATATTTGGAAATTGTTTCTCTGATAAGGAGCTTTATCCAGGCTCCATAAAGAACATTTGAAGCTCAGCACAAGACAGAAGGCAACCCAATTTAAAAATGGACAAAGGACTGGAGTAGACTTTTTTTTAAGAAGACATACAAATAACACAGAAGCAAACAAACAGATGCTCCCTGTCATCTGTCACTAGGGAAATGCAAATCAAGACCATTGTACGTTACCACTTCATAGTCCTAGGATGGCCTTGATTCATTTTTTAAAATGGAGAATGACAATTTTTGGTGAGAAGGTAAAGAATTTAAAGCTGTCATACGTTGCCAGTGGGAATATTAAATGGTGTAGCCACCTTGAAAAATAATGACAGGGGCTGGGGATGTGGCTCAAGCGGTAGTGCGCTCGCCTGGCTTGCGTGCGGCCCGGGTTCGATCCTCAGCACCACATACAAACAAAGATGTAGTGTCCGCCGAAAACTAAAAAATAAATATTAAAAAAAAAAAGAACTTTAAAAAGAAAAATAATGACAGTTCTCAAAAATCTGAACATGACCTACCGTGTGCCAAGCAGTTCTCCTGGGGTATACTCAAGAGAACTGGAAACATGTCCACACAAAATGTCGCCCAGACACTTGGAGCAGCAGCATTCACAATAGTCCACCAGCTGATGGTCAGAGAGGGGACACAGTCCTGCCACACAGTAAAAAGTTCTCTGCCATAGACGGGGATGAAGCTCAGCTGCACACCGTGACCTGGTAGACCTGGAAAACCACAGGACATAAGCCAGACATAAAAGACCAAAGGGGTCCAAGGCCACTGAAATGCTCCGAGCAGGCAGAGCCACAGCGACAGGAAGTGACCAGGGCCTCAGAGGTGGGGTCTCACTGTTAGAGTCCTGTGGGTGCTGGCTGTGGTGGCCTGTAGTGCCAGCACTTGGGAGGCTGGGGGAGAAGGTGCTTGAGCCCAGGAATCTGAGGCCTGCCTGGGCAGCACCACGAGATGCCATCTCAAAAACAAAGCAAGCAAATAAAGAAAGGTACATGGTTTCTATTTGGGTGATAAAAATGCTTTGAAATTAGATAGTGGTGGTGGTTGCTCAACCTTGTGATTATACTAAAGATCACTGGAACTTACACTTTAAAGGGATGAATTTTATGCTATGTGGAGCACATCTTGAGAGAGAGAGGTGCTTAGACAAGAATGGGCTGGTTTGTGAGCGGGAACGAAGGAAAAGGAGCCAGTCCCTAGCACAGAAGGTGGAGGAGACAGCTGCTCGCAACCCCAAGCAGAAATGTCCCAGATGACGGCTGCCTGTTGCATTTCAGCCCTGAGCAAGGCCTACGGGTGGGGTGGCACACCCACAGTAAGTCTCTGCTGGATTAGGCAGGCACCTGGTTAATCCTTTAAGAACCAAAAGGGCTCAAGGAAGGGACTGAAGGTCTACAGAGTGACTTAAGTGCTCACAGTTAAGTCAAGAAAAACAGCTCTGGTTGTACAACGCCGTATGAAATCTGCAGTCTGTTCAAAAAAGATCCAAGGGTATGGCCACTGGCACGCAGAGCTCTCAAACCAGATGGGTCTCATGTCTGTCAGTCTTGTTGTTTCTTTAAAGCGTTTATGGTGGAGGATTGAAGCGTATACGGAAGCAAAGAGCACAGGTGTGCCCCTTAGCAGGTTCGCTTTCCACAGCATCAGTTGCCTCAGTCTACTGTGGTTTGAAAATATTAAATGAAAAATTCCATAAATAAGCAATTCATAAGTTTTAAATTGTGTAACATTCTGAGTATTGTGATGAGATCTCAAGCCATCCCCACACCCGGCCTGGGACATGAGTCATCCCTTGACCCACTGTATCCATGCTGTATACACTATCCACATGCTAAGTCACTCAGCAGTGTCTGGGTTATCAGATCCACTGTTGTTGTATCAAGTGCTTGTGCTCACATTACCCTTGTTTTACTTAATAATGGCCCCAAAGCACATGATACTGGCAATTTAGAGGTACCAAAGAGGAACCATAAAGTACTTCCTTTAATAAGAACTGAGAGAGGTGGGAGGGGGAGGGAGAGAGAGAGACCGTATTCACATAACTTTTATTACAGTGTAATATCATAATTGTTCTATTTTATTATTAGTTACTGTTGTTAATCTCTACTGTGTCTAGTTAATAAACTAGACTTTATCATAGATATATATATATAAATAAAGCATAGATACATGTATCTGTATCCACAGTTTCAGGCTTCCCCGGGGGTCTTGGAGAGTACGCCTGCGGATAAGGGGGGCTTACTGAAGAATAAAGAACCCCATGTAACATCATCTGCTTCAGCAATCAGGGACTCTCAGCCAGCACTGCTCTGCAGATCCCCACCTGTCCCCACAGCTCACCTGTCAGGGAGGGTGGCCTTTCCCCACAGAGGTCCCGACCGTCTCCTCCACCCCATATCCTGGGATGGCATCCTCCACCTTGGGTCCTGGGAAGGGCTTCAGAGGACCTGGAAGGGGCTGTTCTTTCTGAGTCTTAGAGAGTGTAGTCACGTTTGCCTGCCGGGGGGTGGGGGGGTGGGGGCTGGGCTTTTGTGGCCCTTTCCTCTTTCTCTCTCTTTTTTTTTTTTGTTTTTGGTGGGGGGGGTACCAGGGAGTGAACCCAGGGACACTCACCCACTGAGCCACATCCCCAGTCCTATGTATTTTATTAGAGACAAGGTCTCACTGAGTGGCTTAGTGCCTTGCCATTGCTGAGGCTGGCTTTGAACTCGTGATCCTCCTGCCCCAGCCTCCCGAGCAGCTGGGATGACAGGTGTGCACCACTGTACCCGGCCCTTTCCTTTTTCTTTCTCTCTCTTTCTCTCTTCCTCCCTCCCTCCCTTCCTCCCTTCCTTCCTTCCCTCCTCCTTCCTTCCTTTTCGTAGATGATGGTCTTTGCCGTTGAGACAGCTGTTTCTCTTGCTCTCAAGTTGTGGGGACACGTGCATGGAGTTCTGCACACATGGCATACGTTAAGGGCATCTGAGTGGCAAACCGCTCCCCTGTGTGAGTGTGTGAGCGGCACACCACTTGCCCCGTAGGCATAGCCCTGGTGTGAGGCCGCGTGTTGCAGTCCCTGCGCTTGCTGCGTGGCCCACTCCTTGCCTGGCCGCTGGAGGACAGTTAGCAGACGCTGCACTGGTGGCTGCCTGAACCTGCTTAGCTGCTGCCTGACTGAACATACACGGTAACTGCGCAGTAAGATCAGACCTGCTTCCTGCCTGGTCTCCGGAGGTCTGGATCAACGACTCTGCAGCCACACTCTCCCCTACCTTGTTCTGTGGACCTCCTTGCTGGATGAGAGAGAGCCTAGGCATCAAGTCTCTTACCCATCATTCCATCATTCCTTTGCTTCCCTTCAGGATTGACCCAGATGTCCCAGGCTATGTGGACAGAGTAGTGGCTGTGAGCATTCTGGGCTTTTCTAATTTTTAAGGGAAGACATCTAAACTTTTTCCACTAGAAAAAATATTTACAACTACTTTCCATAAGTAACAGAAAGCCAGTTGAGGAAGTGAGGTCCCAGGGTGAGTGCTTGGAGTTCTGTTTTCTGGTGAGGATGGCATTCACTTTGTCACATGTGCTTCCTGACATTGATGCCATCAGTTTTCCCGGGAGTGTGTTAGTGCTGCGAACAGTGCTGATACCTGACGTTTTCAGTGCTGAGCCGCCCTCCTGCTCCTGAGCCACACTGCTCTGGAAGTGCACTGTGGCGTATCATTAGATGCTGTTTTATTAACACCTCTGCATCTGTGTCTGTAGGTCCTGGGGCCCACATCCCTCCCCCCTGCATTGTCCCAGCTTTCAGAAATAACCGTGCAGGAGTCTTGCAAAATGAGATCGGCATCTTTTTCCTTTTGCAGCAGGGGGAAGATGGACATAAGTTAATAATACTTTGTTTCTGTGTTTTGAAAGTCGATGAAATCTACCTTGAAAATAATCTGAACCTGGAGTTTTCTCAGAGGAAAATGCTTTATTGACCATTTTATTTACTGGTCTATTGAAAAATCTCCATTTCTCTATTTCTTACTTTTCAATTTTAGTATTTTGCATTTCCCCCCAGAGTCTACCCTGGTGGCAGAGGCTCAGAGCAGGAGCTGCTGCGGGTGGCGTCTCGAGGACGTCCTTCTCTGGAATGTTCTGTGCGGGCAGTTCCCACGGGGCTCTCCCACAGCAAGGCTCACTTCTCTGGTCCCCGGTTGGACTGAGGTTGGACTCACACAAGCGGCATCTGCTTGGTCAGAGAAGGCCGCTTCCCCTGGTTCAGTGCAGCCAGCCTGTTGCTGGTCTCCAGATCCAGCCCAGGAGCCGCTGGCCCTGCGAGTCCACCCACTCACACCCCGTCTGCTGTGCTGTGTGCCCTGCTTCCTGCCATCGGACCTTGGTATTCTATTTACCTGCTGTCCCTTTTGGTGACGCGGCAGCTTGGGTACTGTCCTTCCTCCTTCCTGGCCCCCCCACCTCAGGCTCACCTCTGCTTTCCTTCATGGGAGGGGCAGCTCCCTGGGACCTCCCCCTGGAGGCCAGCGTCTGCAGAGGCTCCCTGGCCGCTGCCCAGCTCTTCCCTCTCGGTCCTGTCACCCACACGGTGCTCCTGTCAGAGAGGCTGTGGTGCCAGGAGCAGGACCTCTGTGTGGGTGGTTTGAAGGCTGGGAACAAGTCTCTCCCTCCAGCGCTGGGCACGGCTCCATTATCCTCCTGCCCAGTGCTGCTGCTGGCTCCCCGTCAAGGGCTTCAGAATTTCCCTCTTGTCCAGGTGTCCCGGATGGGGACCAGCCAGCTCCTCCCTCCCCTTCTGGTCTGAGGCCTCCTTCCAACCTCTGCGGAAACCTGGCCCATTCCTCCATGCTCTGGGTCCACATCCCCCACCTTACAGACGCCTCCGGCCACTTGCAGCTGCACCTGGCCCTTCCCAGGCATTCTGGGTCTCCTCTTCCTTCTTGGCTGCCAGCAGCGAGGCCCTGGTCCTATCTTAGGGTTCTGGGGCCTCCCTAGCCCGTCCCGCCTGGCCCCTCCCACCGACAGATCAGTCACGCTGCTCACACACAAATTCCTGCTCTTGAGTCATGCTCCTGGTCACTTGGTGACGTCCTTGTTTTCTTTAAGGTGTGCGTGCACTGATCCCTTGTGCCTCTCTCCACCTCGGCTTTGGGCCTCCGCGGGGTCCAGCTGCCTCTGATGGCAGCTCTTTCCCTCCGTGGCACGCTCCTTCTGCCCTCCCTAGGCGACCCCACCACGCCTTGCCCCTCTGTCCAGCAGTGTTGGGGGGACTGCAGACCAGGCCTACGGGTGTCTGAGCTTAGGGGGTGCCCCAGAGCATCGGGGACCACCACCCCTAGTGGTACACACTCAGATGGAAGTCAGCCCCCCAGGTACCGTCCTCCCACCCTGGGGATTAGAGGGCCTGGCAGGCAAGTCAGCCCCACCTGCTGACCCCCTGGGCCTCTGTGTGGTCAGGCTCTTCTCAACCCTGGTGGCCAGGAAGCAGAGAGCGCAGCCCCAGGAGCACCAGCCCCTCTTCCCCCAGCGCTTCCCAGGATCTCACTGGGCAGTTCCTGAAACCCACACCTCCCCTCCTGCCCCCAGAGTTTCTCCAGGGTTAGCTGCAGAGAGGTCATGTGGGCAGGAGGAGCCAGCTCCCCACTGAGCAGCCCCTCCAGGGAGCAGGACGCAGGGAGCCCCTCCAGGGTGCTGGACGCGGGGAGAGGGCTGGGCAGGAGCTGGGCAAGACCAGGAAGGCTTGACAGAGCCTTATTTGGGCTTTGTGGGGTGCACAGGGACTCCAGGGGCTGCCAGTACACAGTGGAAGGAGGAGGGGATACAGCAGGCCATGGGGCCTGGGCTCAGCATGCAGCCCGCTCCCCCACCTTGGGGATGGCAGAGGAAGTCATTATCCCTGGTCCTCTGACTGCGGCTGGGACGAGGGGACCTGAGGGGCAACACCAGCTGCCAGAGGCGAGGGGGCTGCCCCGGCCTCTGTGTTAAGAGGTGCAGGGTCTCCCAGAGGAAGGAGGGTCTCCCCCCACTGCCTGTCTGACCAGGTGCTCGAACCTGAGGGGACTATTAGACACATCCCAAGCTGAGGCCAAGCACTTCCTGTGGCCACCAATCAGCAGGGACTGGGCAGGTGGGGCCACGGTTCCTGGGCTCACTCTAAGCACTGCAAGCTGGGCTGCTTAAAGCCACAGGGACATTCTCTCACAGTGTCAGCTGCCAAGAGTCCTAGATCAAAGTGTCAGCAGGGCGGTTCCTTCGGAGGTTCTGAGGAAGACTGTTGCTGGCCTCCCTCCAGCGTGGCCTGTTCCCGGTGCTCTGGGGCTTCCCACACAGCACCTGACGCTCCTATGCTGGCACACGGCAGGGCTCCATCTTCACATGGCATTATTTTTATAAGGACAGCAGTCATACTGAATCAGGGGCCCTCCCAACCCAATTGTGACCTCATTTCAACTACTCAGGTCTGCAATGACCATATTTCCAAAAATGGCCACATCCTGAGGGGCAGGGGTGATCAGACTTCAACAAATCTTTGGGGAAAATAATCCAACTCATAGTCACTATCTAGATAAAAGTGGGGTCTGTTTCATTTTTCATATTCTGGCCCTATGGGTCCGTGGCCCAGATGGCGTTGTGGCCCCAATCCCAGAGTGGATATAGTGATGTCCACATCTCCGCTACTGACCTGAATGTGTTGGCCTGGGGCCTGGGGCCACCCCCTTTAGCTCTTGAGTACAGCAGGTGCACAGGGAGCAGTGGACGTGGGGAGTGATGGGCTGTCAGAGGCTTGATCACGCGCATTCCAGGTGGCCCGAGGGCCAGGAGCCCTGACACACTCCTGTACGAGCTGCACACAGGGCAGGCCCAGAGGCACTTTCTTTTCTCCCTCCCAATGTGCAGAAAAGGGGGAGATGGTTTTCTTGAGGTGTCCTTGGGCCAGCAGGACACCGCACACTCCTTTCTTAGAATCACTTCTGGATGGTTTGGGGAGGCACTGCTGCCCGAGCCAGAAGCAAAGACCTACAGAAGCCCCCCGACAGGAGTTGTCCTGGACACCTCCCTGCCCATCACCACCAGCAGACCTGGGTGGCGAGCCCAGTGGGTGTCCTACACACACACTCCTGGGCTTCACAAAGCAAAGGCAGGCAGGCTTCTTCCTGGTACTGGGGTGAGTGGCCCAGGTACCTGGGGTTGTGCCTTATATGGGAAAAGGGTCTTTGCAGACCCAAGTGGCTGCAAGTAGAGTCTTGGCCTCAAGGTGAGGCCTTTCTGCTTTAGCCAGGTGGGCCTCAGGTGTCGGAGACATGCTGGTGAGAAGAGGGGAACAAGCCGAAGATGCGGGTGGCAGAAGGGGGTGCTGCTGCTGACGGCCACGGGGCACTGGAAGGCAGGGCTGGGCCCCCCTCGCCTCGGGCGCAGTCTGAGGACCTTGGCTCTGGACTTCTGCCTCCAGAGCGGGGAGAGGAAGTGTTTGTTACTTGAGGTGCCAGGGCTGTGGTACTTTGTTATGGTGATCCCAAAAAACGAGTGGGCTGCTTTCCCACGGAAAAGTAGAGTCTGTAGGGTCTTCTGCCCCCTTTTCCCTTTCTGGCCCCCGAGCCCACAGCTCTCCACAGGGGCCCTTGAGCACCTCGGGGCTTAGCCGCTACCCAGAGTCTGGTCATGTGGGTGGGCCTGGCTCCCAGCTGGCCCTGACTCTGTGGGACCGTTGCTGTCTCTTGCCTTTCCCAGCCAGAGGCACGGAGGGTGTGGTGTCACAGGGTCCCTGAGCTGTTGGGTCCAAATGCTGACGAACCAAAGGCACTCGGATTTCCACTGTTGCTGCCAAGTGATCTGTGGGGTCGCCCCTCTCAAATGTCCCCTTCTTCTGCCAGGTGTGTGGGGGGTGGAGCCCAGCAGACTCCCTATGACTATGGAGACTGAAGTTGGGCTAAGGAGGGCAGATCAGAAACATGGATGGGGCTTGGTCTTGGTGACTGAGGAGCAGCATTCCATCTTCAAGTGATCCTGTGGATGTCACGTTCCAGGACTAAAACACTCAGGGTCACTCCGGGGGAACTGGGCTGCAAGAAGTAACCACACAAGAAACAGAGAGACCTTTTTCTTTGGGTCCTGTGATGGCTCCTCTGACCTTAGGGGTTGAGGAAAGAGAGTGAGGAGCCCGTGCTAAACCCTTTTATTGGGGAGAAGCCATTCAAACGAGGCAAGGGGTCAGGCGTCAGGGGTTTAGTCCAGCTTCCTGATGTCTGCTGTCAGCTGGGTGACTGACATCTAGGAAGGCCACACCCAAAGGCAGACCAAGAGAAGGGGACACACAGAGCGTTTCCATGGAACATTCTATCCCAAACAAGGCAAAGGGGTAGGATTACAAAGGAACAGGTGAGTGTGGTTCAACCCCAGGGGTTGCCCACTCAGAAGACTGGCCTTGCTATCCAAGGGTGGGCAAAAGACCGAGGCACGAGTCATGGCACGACCACGCTAGACTACAGTGATCTTTCAGATCCCTGGTGCATCAGGACGGAAGGTGTGGTACCTCAATGTGACTCCCCACATGTGGATTCACTGGAGGGGACACTACACAGGCCTGGGAGGTGAGTATGGTGGTGGCTTGGAGGGCCCTTAGATTGGGTCTTCTGAGCAGCTCTGCCTGGCCTGGCTGCTCTGGGGGCGCTCCTGTGTCCTGGACACACACCCGTCAGAGAATCCCAGCACACCCTCTCCTGCAAGTGACCAGTCCTCTGAGAAGCAGCCTGAGGCCTGCTCCTTAGCCCTGGTGGAGATGGGCCATGTGGCCAGGAAGCAGAGACAGGTGTCCCAGTTGCCCATGATAAACAGGGAGCTACCATAAAACTGGGCAGGGCAGCAGCACTCTGGGTACAGGAAAGCAGCCCAGCACCAGTGTGTCCTGAGGAGCTGGCTGTCTGCAGAGTCAGGTGTTGCTTCCTGTGTCCCTGCACCTGCCTCCTGCCAGCTGTACAGCCCTCCTGGAGCCTGAGGCTCACACCCACTGCCAGGTGACAGAGATGGGTCCTCAAGCTGCCAATGGCTTTGCCCAGTGCATTGGACCCAGCTGGGAGGACAGCCCCGTAGTCCCACCAGGGATGGCAGGGAGGTGCGCCAGCTGGCAGCATTTGAAGCCATGTGCCTGGCCACTCATAGTCCCTGAGGAAGGATCACAGGCCACAGCTAGTGCTTGTGGTGGCCAGAGACGCAGAGAGCACAGAATAGGTACACAGGGGGCCTGGCAGGGCACGGGGATGAGAGGGTGGGAATACCCATGGGTGTGAGGAGGCTCTGAGGTTGGGACAGTGACAACTTTGCATGTCAGGTGTCACCCAGGGCTGCTCCATAAGGTCACCAAGCAGGTGGCTCTGGTGGCTAGGACTGAGGTCCCGCTTGGACTCAAGCATGGAGATTCTTACCAAGGCCAGCCAGCTCTGGCCACTTCTGAGTGCCCCATCTTTCCTAGGAGAAACCAACAATGAGCCTGATAAAGCCCAGTGCCCAGGCAAGCTGTGCCCTGACGGACCTGCAGAGGAGGCTGCATGGGGCTCTGGAGCAGGGCTGCCCTGGGAACTGGCCTCTTCCTGCAGGGCTCCTGGCCAGGGGTTTCAGTCCTAGACCGTACAGAATTCTCCGGACCCCACCATGAGCTCCCTCCCAGTTGGCCTGCCTTTGAGCCAGCCTCAGAGGGGCCAGGGAGGTCCACACTGCTCTTCTCCAGTTGTGGGAGGGTATACCTGAGTCCAGAATCCCCAGTTCACGGGTGCACACTGGCAGGATCAGCCATGAAACTGTGCTCGGCCTTGCTTGTCCAGCCTGGAGCCCACCCTCCTGCCAGGCAAGTTTGTGCAAATTCATTTGAAGACGCATCAGATCCCCTGGTGTGGAAGCGCCTCGGACTCCTCTGGTCTGGCTCCGAGCTCTGTCATTGGGAGCATTAGTGGGGACAGACGACAGATGACGGGAGGAGGGTGCGAGGCCCCTGGACAGTTCAGTACTGCCAGGAGCTCTGTCAGCCTGGGAAGGAGGGGGCATGGTGGAAGAGGGTCCTGAGCCTCAGACCTCCCACCAGCCCCTGTGCCAGGGAGCCCTCATGTGATGGGAGCTTGGTGTCGGAGCTGTCATCCCTGAAGGGTCAGGCCACTACAGGGTTTGCCTCCCTCATAATTCTCCTAGCCCCAGGTATTAGCCCAACACTCTGGCCAAGGGTCTGTGTACTTGCACTGACCGCTCCCTGGCTAGGGTCTATCTGGCAAGGTCAGTAGCAGCCTCCAGCTCTGATCCTCAGATTCCTCATGTCTTCCTGGGGCTCATTGCAGAGGCTGGAGCTCAGCCTTCAGACGTCGAGGCTGGGTACTCTGTGTGGGAAAGTGGGAAAACTGTCACTCACTCCCGGGAGGGGCTTCTGCCTGTCTGCCCGCCTTGTGGGGGACAGGCTGTCTGTTGGTGGGTTGGGGATGAAACCAGGCCCACAGGACTCAGCCTGCTGGATGCCTTGGAACCTGGTGGGGTGGGGTCCTGCTGAAGTTCCACCTCCACGGAGCCAGTGGCTGGGGCAGCGTCAGGAGCCTCAGTTTAGCATAAAGGAAGCTGATACATCTATGGGCACCTCACCGATGTCTGCATCTTGTTTCTTAAATAGTTTCCAACTCAAAAGAAAGGGAGGTCACTTGACCTCTTGGTGCTGAGTGCTCACTCCTCCCTGGTCCTGGGCAGCAGGTGGTCCCCTCCAAGCTGCCTTCACCTACCCCAGCCAGCGTCTCCCAGAGGGCCCCACATGGCAGGGCTGGCTGCTCCCCTCTGGGGTGCTCACTGGGACTCTGGTTATAAGAAACGGAAACTCCAGCTGAAGATGGTTTGTTGGAAGCAGCGTGGGAGGCTGCTGGACCGCCAGGGGCTGGGGGAGCAGTCCAGGGAAGGTGCGGTCCCAGGGGTCCCAAAGGTGAGAGGCAGGAGGCAGAGCTGCCGACAGGGGCGGGGCGGGGTGGACCTCCATGCAGCCATGGCCATGGTCAGCCTCATGCTTACCCATCCTGGATCACAGCCTCCAGAGTTAGGGTCCTGGACTGGGCTTGGGGGAAAGCCAGGGATAGGGGAGCTGAGAACCCCTGGGAAGCAGAGTCCAGGCCAAGCGTCCAGAGGCAGGCCCTGCTCCAGGAGGTGTGATGCTCAGGATCCCCACTTGAAGCTGTCTCAGGTCATTTTGTCCATTTCACCTGGATTGGATTCATTGATTAATTCAGCATTAATCGTGTGCCTCCTGTGTGCTGGCTCTGTCTGGGTGGAGTTTCTGTACCAGGGAGGTCTGCTGCAGTCCAGGTGCTGCCAACGAGGTGGTGAGCCAGTTCTGCACAGCTGGTGCTCCCTGAGTGGCCCGCCTGGGGAGACGTGGGCCTTGGGCAGGACTCCCCAGAAGTAGACGCCAAAGCAAGGGTTTGGGTAAAAGCAATTAAGAAGTGAAATCAGAAAAGAGTATAGAAGGGGTCTGGAAGGCCGCGGGGAAGGTCACCTTGAAGCAACCCTGCAGGACTCATCAGTCACCAATTACTGGCTGCCCCAGGGGAAGCTCCATTTTCAGAACCTTCATCTGTGCTCCAAGGTCCAGCACTGTTTTCCTGAGCAGGTGTCCAGATGCACCTGGGGCCAGGGCGAAGGAGGGCTGGCCCTGGGCTGCAGCAATGCTCCCAGGGCCTCTTGCTGCTCTATTAGGTTCACACCTCAGCTGACTTTCAGGATTGTGACTGCCACAATTTCTTGGTGGTGCCAGAGACTTGGGAGGCAGGAGGACAAAAAGTTCAAGGTCAAACTGGGCAACTTTAGTGAGACTCTGTCTCAAAATTTCAAAAAGGTCTGGGGTATAGTTCAGTGGTTAAACACTGAGTTAACCTCAGTACTAGGAAAAAAAAGTATAAGAGACTCTCAAGGGGAGGGTTGGTCAGGAGAGCCACCTTCCCCTGCTGTGGATGGTATAAACGCAGCAACCACAATGGCACCTGCTCCACCCTGGACTCTTGTCTTCTTCCTCTTGGCCAGCACATCTGCTGGTCCTAGGCCCTGCCAGGAAGGGCGAGCTCTGGACCATCTGAGACCCCGGCTACCTACTTTGTTTGGCCCTCTCTGGGAACCATGTGCATCGGGTGCTGTTGGCACCACCCTGGCCCCAGGGAGGAGCCTGGCAGTGAGCCAGGCCACAGGAGGGCAAGTACCTGTGCCCTGGCTGGCTCCTGGTGTGCAGCCCCTGCTGGGCTCAGTACAAGGGAGATGTGTCCTCTCTTAGCTCTGGGGGCCAGAGTCTGACTGGGAGGCATGGATGGGGAGTGTCCCCCAACCTCTGACTCCAGGTAGGACCCTTCTCTCCTCCAGCTCTCCTTTGGTAGCAGCTGTCAAAGCCCAGCCACAGCTCCAGCCCTCCAGCCTCTGCCCCTGGGGTACACACTGCTCCCTATGTCTGCTTCACGTGGTATGCTCTCAGTGCTAGTTACATTGAATTAGGGCCACCTAATGACCTCATCCTAACTTGATGACATCTGCAAAAACCCCCCATTTCCAAATAAGGTCTTGGAATTAGGGCTGTGTGTGTGTGTGTGTGTGTGTGTGTGTGTGTGTGTGTGAGTGCGCGTTGTGATGTCAAGCCCAGGGCCTGGAACATGCTGTTGGATTAGGACTTGGACGTAGCTTTGAGGGAATGGAATTCTACCCATAAGAGCAGGTGACATGACCAGAGCCACGGAGAGCCAGTGTGGTTTCTCTAGAACTTCTGAAAGAGGCTAGCGGGCGCCTGGCAGCACCTGGGCCTGTGGGTCCCCAGGCACCCAGCTCTCTAGAGCTGAGCCCAGCCCCAGGCCCTGGCGTGCCCCCTGGCCTCCCCCGGCTCCAACACTGCCCGTCAGGAGCTGCCGCTTTGCTTGTATTTTCCAACCCAGGTTGAGTCGGATTTCTGGTTACCTGTGCCTCCGGCTGCACCCCATTCCCTGCTCAGGGAGGGGATCAGGAGCCTCCACCGCCGGTGACAGGTGCAGGTCCCTTGGACTCAGGTCCCCAAACTCTGGGCTTTTCTACCACGAAGATGCCTGTGCTGCTAAGTGAGGAAGCTCACTGCTCTCTTGTTTTCCCTTCCTATTAAATCTTGGTGTCTTTCAAAGAAAAGCCACTTTCCCTGGAGGTCCATCCCCTGCCAGTGAATGCCTGTGCCTGAGCCAGCTCTCCAGGGACCTCCTGAGCCGGCCCTTCCTCCCAGGGGCTCAGAGATCCTGAGACAACCGTCACGAGGGAGCTGTGCCCCTCCGCCCAGCCCCAGGCTCCTGTCCTGTCAGGCCACCTCAGCAATCACCGCTGCCTCCAACACCACGTCAGTGTGACCTGCTGGCCCATCCCGTCCACCCTGGCTCTGGCCAGCTGACCCAGCCATGTCAGGCTTGCCATGGCCTGTCTGCATGTGAGACCTGCTCTGACAGGAGTGGGCTTGGGCCCGTCTGCAGACCTGGTACCACCTGTGCTCCTCTGCCTACACCCCCTCAGCCCCGTCTGCACCTCCCCTGGCAGGCAGCCAGTCGCCCCAGGCATCCGTGGGCAGTGCACACAGCCCCTTGCCCAGGTACGTCAGGGCCATGTGGAGGGTGCTGGGTCATGTGGGGCTCTGGACCTGGTGTCCCGGGTGTCAGTGCGAGGGGAAAACATGGAGGAGTTCCTAGGGATTGGTGGCCTGGGAAGGCCCCAGTCACAAGCTGTGGGCTCTAGCAGCTTCTGTATGTGGGCAGCCTGGGGCCGGGGCTCTTCCTCCTGGTCACTTACCCATCTACCTGCCGCGGTGCAGGAGCTCCTGTGGGAAGGGGACAGATGACCAGCTGCGCTGACAGGAGCTGTGTGAGCTGACAGGCGGTAGGGTGGGAGCAATGGGGCTGGAGGGTCCTGCCAGGTGGCTGTTGCTGCCCTTGTCCAGGAGGACTGGGCTCATCTAGGACTCTGGCCTGCTCTGATGGGAGAGCAGGTGGCCACCCTGAGTTTTCCCCAGAGCCTCCTGGGGCCTGGCCTCCACTTCTCAGTAACAGCCCTGGGACTGCCAAGGGGGCTCCAGCAGGAACCGGGTCTGGCCCTGCCTGGGGGGAGGTCAGCCAGGAGCTGGGCATTAGGGTGGGTGCTACTCTCACTCTTCCTCCTGGGAGGCCTGAGGACAGTGGGGAGAAGGGCAAGGGGCTCTCCAGCCTAAATGTCTCACCTGAGCAAAGACGCTGAGGCCCAGCAGGGCTGCTGGTCCTGGGAACTTCCTGCCTCCATGTGGACAACTGGCAGCTGGGTGGACACTCCGGAATGAGATCTGGGGGCCAGGAGTGGGCAGGCCTGTGCTGGAACACATCCTTCATCCCACTGGGCCTCTCTGTGGGGACCCACACATACAGCACTCCCCAGGCCTGGGGTGGGGGCTGAGAACAGGAGTGGGCAGGACAGGGTGGGCCGTCCTAGGGTGTGGGACCGACAAGCCCTCCTGGGAGAGGCGTCCACCACCCATCCACCCACAGCGTGTCTGCAGCCTGCCCTGGCCTGTCTGCCTGCCCACCTCGCCCAACATTTTCCAATGGAAAGTTCCCAGGGCAACAGCAGCACAAAACATGACGAAGAGACTGGGCAGGGTGGCGCTGGGGGTCACAGGCTGGGGGCCAGCGGGGCTGGCTTCAGGCTCCAGGGCCTCCCAGAGCACCACTGTCAGCAGCTGAGGGGCCAGTCCACACCTCAGGCTGCCCATCCCTGTCTCTCACCCAGACAAGGATGGCTGCCTGGAGGGTCTGCTGTGGTGGACACAGGAGGCCTTTGGTCTATCTGCTGAGCAGTTTCTACTGGGCAGAGAATGGATGGGTGGAAAGATGGTTGAATGGGGATGGGGGTGGGTGAGCCCACACTGGCACCGGGAGCCCACAGAACACACCTGCACCTCCAGGGACCCAGGAACGTCCAGGCCCTGCTGTGAAATCGTCTGCCCCCTTGTCTGGCAGGCCTGGGAGGAGGGGCTTCCTGGCTGGAGGAGGAGGGGCTTCCTGGCTGGAGGAGGAGGAGGCTCATGCCAGGCCTGGGTGGGAGAAGGTACAGCCAGGGTGGAGGCTCCTGGAAGCAAGCTGACCAGTCTGGGTGTGGAGAAGTCTTGAGGGGGGTTTCCAATCCCTCCACGTGGGTTGGGGGGTGGAGGGTAGAAGGTATTGAAGGCCAGGTGGGTGCAGAAGCGGTTGCTGCCCGGGGTCCCCGGGGTCTGCATCGATGTGGAGAAATCACTCCTTCCAGGATGTGTGCAGTGACCCCCTTCCTCCAACCCCAGCCAGCCCCAGGGCAGCCCTGGTACCCATTACCCAGCAGCCCCTTTCTCCTTGGCCCTCTATTCAAAGGTGAACTCAGCCCGCTGCCCTGTGGGTGGCCTGGGTAGGGCCTGGGTAGGAGAACAGGGTATGAGATCCCTGTTCAGGGAACCCAGCAGAGGGGCTAGAAGCTCCAGGCCGGGGCCTGCAGGCCAGTGGAGGGGCTGGAGGCTGGTGTAGGGCCACCAACCTCCACAGTGGGGGGGTGCTGTGGCCTGCGCTGAGTACCCGGCAAGGGAAGCTGGATGGAGACTGGCCAATCTGCTGGGGGAGTAGACCTCCTCCCAGCCAATCAGACCAGCCAGCTCAGGGTTCATGTTTTGGGACCCAAAGGAAAACCTCCCCCAGCCTTTCCTCATACACACCATGCCTCCTGTACCCACATCTGTGCTGTGGCCGTGTCCCAGCCCTGAGTCCAAGGTCACCCCCATTGCTCTCATCCCTGCCCTGCCCCTAAGTTCCCCTCCAATGCTATGCCTCTCCCTGGTGTAGAGGATGAGGCTTGGCTGGCCGGGCAGCTGGGGTGGCTCCAGGAGCAGGTGAGGCGGATTCTGCCCAGCACTGCCTATGCTCATGGAAGCTGCTGTGTGCTCTGAGGACAGGGCCCTGAATCCTGACCCAGCTTGTGTGCGGGCTCAGCTCTGTCTGCAGGGAGCAGCTTCTGAGCACCCAGGGCCCAAGGAGCAGGAGCAGGGATTTGTGTGCCACCTGGCTTGCCCCAGAGGAGAGGCCTCCACCCAGCCCCATGCCTCGGAAGAGGTTGCAGCCTCAGCCCCAAGGAGCAGGGGTGGTTGGGAGTGTACCAGGGCTTTCTTCCTCTGGCTGTCTTGGGATTCCTGGGGCAATGCTGGGTTTCTCTTCTAGTCAGTGTCCAACTAGCCAGCTTGCAGAGGGCTCAAGTGGCTGGTATGGTAGGCAGAGGACCTGACCAGGGGGCAGTACCCACAGTGCCTGACCAGGTACTCTAGGGCCTCCAGAGTCCATGGCAGAGATGAAGTACAGCCAGGTGAAAGGTGGCGGGGCAGGGGGAAAGTGGGGGTGGTGCACAGGAAGCTGGGGCCAAGTGTGGTGAGGGGGTGGGAGTGAGGACTGAGCTCTGGGGGGGGGCAGGCAGAGGGGGAGCCCCTCGAGGGGTGCTGGTCAGAGTCTCAGGAGCAGGATTCCGGGCTAAAGGCCACATGGGGGCCAGCCCAGCAGGTCTGGTGTGACTTGGCAGAGCAGGCCATGATAGAGAGGAGCTGCAGCCTGAGAGCAGCCAGGACCCGGCCCTGCAGGTGCCTTGGGAGCTGGGGGAAAGGTGGATGTCATCCCAGAATCCCTTGGGAGGAAAGGGGCACAACCTGGGAGTTCTGAGGCTGAGCTGCTGTCCTCCCGTGGGAGGGGCCAAGCTGGAGGACACCTGCCCTCTTGGAAGGTGCAGGGGGTATGGCAGGGCAAGGGAAAGTGGGGGCAGCAGGGCAACCTGGAGGAGCCTCCGGAGGGGACTCCAAGGCTTGGCTCTCATCCATTCAACAGCCTAAAGTCCCCTAAGACATGGCTACTCCGCTGTCCCACTGGGTCCAGCCTGGAGGTCCAGGCAGACCCCGACTGCCAGGCAGGGGCTGCTCCTCTTGGGGACAGCTGCGGGCCTCTAGTCTGTATGGGGTGGGGTTGAGAAGGTTGAGGTGTCTGGCACACCTTCCACATTCCCTAGCAAGAGAGTTCCCCATTAAGGCCAGTGTGACCTCGAGTGAATGGATCCCATTCCTGCAGCAGTTAGAAAGGAAATCCGTCCTTGGAGCAAGATGGGGAGATTCACTTCCGAGGTACAGGCTGGGCTTTCCCTGCAGGGTTTTGTGCAACCTCCAGTTGAGGGTGGGCTCTGAACCAGCTCAGTCCCTGTTGCGTTGGGGTGGCGGGAGGCAGTTGGACAGGAAGCAGAGCAGGGGACACTAAGGCGACTGAGCAAGACCAGCAGAAATGAACTGGAGGGGGAAGGGGCCGCGGAGGACGGCGACGCGCCCCCTCCCCGCACGGCCTTCCAGCCGGTCTCACTCCTGCGTAATGAAGCAGGGCAATGAGCCGCAGGGGAGCCGAAACCAGCACTGCGGCCACCCGCATTTCCCTGGCAAACTCCATTCAAAAGCCGGGGTCGGGCGGGTGCAGGTCGCTCCCCACCCCAGCCCGCGCGCAGGCACCGCATTCCTTCGCAATGACTGGCGATGGGGAGGGGCCAGGGGAGGGTCCCTACTGCTCGGCAGCCCCTCCTCGCCTGGGGGTGTTCGCAGCCCGGCCCGGGCACAGGTTCCCGACACTCGTCGGCCCCACCTACCTGCCGGCCGGGCGGCGCTGCCCCACCTCCCGCGCCGACCGAGGGCCGGGCAGCCACTGGGCGGAGTCGCCGCACCGCGCAGGTTTTTAAATGCGCAGGGCGCGGGGCGCGGAGCCATCCGAGGGACTGCGGTTCCAGCGCCGGAGCGGAGCAGACTGACAGGTGGGGACTAGCGAAACCGAAACACCTGCGTGCCCGCAGGAGACTCGAGGCCTGCAGGCCCAGAGCGCTGGCACACAGCACGGGGACTGGCGCAGCTGGCCCGGAGTTCTGGGCTCTGCCCTCCAGTTTCCAGCCCTGGGCAGGCAGAATTCTGGGTCCGAAGTGGGGGTCCCTGAGCCCCCCTGCAGAGATGGGGACCCCGAGGCCCCAGTTCGGCCATGCCACAGGGAGGGAGTCTCCCTGCCCAGCGGTTCTGGGCAGTCACTGAAGGTCAGGTTCCCAAGCCCTCCTTTTAAAAAAAAAAAAAAAAATTATTTTTTAGTTTTCGGCGGACACAACATCTTTGTTGGTATGTGGTGCTGAGGATCGAACCTGAGCGGCGCGCATGCCAGGCGAGCGCGCTACCGCTTGAGCCACACCCCCGGCCGCCCCAAGCCCTCCTTGCGGGAGGTGTCAGCAGCAGAGCAGGCCTAGACCCACGGGCACCAGGCCATCAGGCTGATGCATTGAGGCGGAGCTGGCTCCTACATCTGCTGGGGGGAGACAGGTGGGGCTGACTCACCGAAAGGCCAACTGCTGTCCAGGTTTAGCTGTCCAGGGATGGTCACTCTGGTGATACCAGGCAGAGGCAGGAAGGGCCTTGCCTCCCCACCTCCACCTGTCCATCATGCCCAGCTCCTATCAGGGCGGTTGATTTCTGTCTGTCTTGACAGGGTGCAGACGGGCAGTGACCTCCCATCAGCCCCACAATAGGGAAAAGGCCAGACTCTCTGCCTCCACGTGTGGGCTGAGTCCTTCTTCTGTTCTGACCTGGCTCAAGGGGACACCCTGGTCTTGGGCTGGAGTGGGGGGTCCTACTCTTCAGTGTGAGACAGATGGTGGCCCTTCTTAGGAACCGCCCTTCCCTCCCCTGGCTGCTGGGTTGCCTGGGGGGGGATTTGCTCCACCTCCACCACCTCTCCCTACACCTTCCCTGCCCCAAAGACCACTGGCTTTTTCGCCTCCTACACAGCTTGCTCCTACTGGTGCCCTACTCTGGAAGGCTGGCATTTTGCTTTCCCAGCGCTGGGCTTGACTGGGCCTCCTCCCAGGACCCCTGGGGCGCCCTAGTCTGTCTCTCTCCCGCCTTCCAGACTCTCTGCTCTGCCCCTCCCAGGCACCCACTCTGTGCCTTCCTCCTGGAAAGGGCAGGGCTTTGGAGACTCATACCAGACCCAAGGTCACCCACAAGCCAGCAGGGAGTGGCCCAACCAGCCACAGCACAGTGCGCACACGGAGCGGGCTCACAGCCTCCCTGCCCAGCCCATTCTAGCAGCTCCCTGGGTCAGCGGCTGCCCTCCGGTCTCTCTTCAGGAAACGTGGCCCTCTCTGGGCCTCTGTCAGCTCTTTCTGGTTTCTGTCCAGGTGCAGCCTTCTGGTCTGGCTGCCTGGGTCCAGGACAAGGGCTAACCAAGTCCAGGCCACCTTACCACCCCTGCCCGTGCTGTGGCCCCAACCCCTGGGCTCCACCTTGGGGTGGAGAACTGCTTCTTCTGTATCCCAGCCAGGAGTCAGGGGACAGGTACACGGCCCTAACCCCATGACCCTCTCCTCTGTGCTCTGCCCTGCCCTGGGCTGGGCTGGACAGGCCCAGTGTGGCAGCCTATGCAGGTAGCAGTCTGAGACAGAGGTCTTGAGGGAGGCAGGGAAGGAGAGGGCTGGCAGAGGGAGAGGCTGACCTGCTGTGCTGTCCCACAGGCATGGGCTGCAGAGAGGGCGTGGGCCACTGCTGCTCCCAGGCCTTGGCTCCTGGCTGTGGTGCCGCGGGAAACCCACAGCTTAGAGCACAGTCCTGCCTCCTGGGGATGGCACGAGCCACAGGGTCACTGGGAGCTGGCGTCCCAGCTGTGCTTCAGCAGCTGTCCTGCCACCACTGCAAGGCAGCGCTCCTGACTGGGCCACTGCCAGGTGCCCAGGGCCCTGTGACCAGTTCCACTGCCCTCTTCTTGGCCTTCCCTACAGGACAGCTCATCCTTCAAGGCCAAAGAACTCCTGAGTGTGTCCCCCCAAAGGACATGTAGAAACCAGGGACGTACCACAGAGTGGTTCCATTGCCCGCCTGAGCCAACAGATGTCCACTACACAGAGAGCCCAGTGACTCTCTGCCCCTGAGATGTGGCATCCTATAGGGCCAAAGTCACTCTCCAGAGCAGTCCCCAAGTGAGCAGCTGGGCTCCCTGCAGGAGGGCTGGGCTGTTCTTGCAGGTTCTTCCTCCTGGGCCTGCCCAGCTCCGCCCAGGGGTCTGCTTCAGGCTGGGGGCCCAGAGCTGCTTGGTCCCCAAGCACCGACTCCTGCCTGTCCTTCACAAGGGCTTGTGCCCTTCACCTGCCCTCTGCCTCCTCTGCTGATGCAGCATCCAGGCTGGGGCTGCCCCTCCCCAGGCTTCCCCTGGTGAGCATAGCACTAGGGGCTCTGTGCCTGGGGGTCACTTCCTTCCCAATAGCACCTCAGGGCCCTGCGGTCAGTCAGCATGGAGCACCTGCTGCCCACGCCTGCCCTGCCTCGCTCTGGGGGGTGGTGCCTTCTGTAGGCTCTAGAAGTTGTCCCAGCAGCAGGTTCACATGGTCCAGGGGCCTTCTGTCCCAAATCCTGGGAGAGCCCTTCTCTAAGCCCTGTAGCCCCTCTGGGGGCCCTGGCTTCTCAGCCCGTGCTGGGCTGCTGTGAGCGGGAGGCAAGGAGGAAAGTGCTGGCCCCTAGGATGCACATTTTGGGGAATCTGGGGATTTGATATTTGGGGTTAAATTGACCCAGATGTCCCATTCCAAGAGTTGGGTTCTCCCCTTGGTGAGAGGACTTGGCCCCTCCCAGTGGAGCTGCCTGGGCCTGCTCTGCCCTAGGAACCCCACGGCAGTCCAGCAGGCTAGCCCAGCCTCCTGGGATCTTTGCCCAGAGCTCCGTTGCTTGGCTACAGCCCCCACTCCACTGGCCTGTGTCCTCCACACCCTCTCTCCTGCCCTACATAAGTGCGCCCCCAGGAGAGCCTAAGGCTGGGCTGCTTTCTCCCCCCTGGGCTCCACTGGACCCTCCGGCCAGGCGGTGGCAGACACAGATGGCCTCACCGAGGGGTCGGCCTGGTCCTGGCATCTGAGCAGAACACCCCAGAGGACTCAGGAGCAGCATCTGTGGGAGGGAAGGGAGGAGTAGGACTTGGCCAAGGTGGTGGACTGGGGGCAGTCTCACTAGAAGACTTGATGGCTCTCAGGGTCATCAAGGGGCTGAGCCCATCATTGGCTGCCCCAGTAAGGAAGTGACCTCAGGTAGTGCAATTCTTGAAGGGGCTAGTAGTGGCTGTCTTCCCAAAGCCCTCCCTGTGCTGGGCAGCATCAGTCCACCCAACAGGTCATGTGACACCAAAGCCCTAGCTTATGGACAGGATGGATTCTGCACTGGTGTCTGTCCCCTCGGGCTCACCTGCCCACCCCACACATTCCCAGAATGATGTGGGTGTTTGGAGGGTAGAGGGGCTGTGAAGGTGACTGAGGACAGTGAGGGAGAGCTCCGGAGACACAGGAGCAGGGAGGTAGGCCTCCAGGGGATGGATGAGCCATGGGGTGCTGCCGCAGAGCCTGGAGGACACAGGTGGGCAGCAGGCATGAGGTGGGCCAGCATGGAGCAGTGCCTCCTATAGGACCAGCTATAGGGAGGACCAAGACCACTAAGTGACAGTGTGCAGGGTGGATGGACATGTGGATCTGGACTCCAGGGCAGGCAGGACCAAGCTGCAGCTCTTAGGATCTAAGGGCAGGTTGAGCAGCTCTCTGATTTCATGGGTACAAGGAGATGGAGCAGAATCCATCACTACGGGGGCGGGGGGGCAGAGTCCCTGTGTACCTGTCAGGTCCAAAGTACCTGTTGAGATTGGCAGTGGAATGCATGCTGTCAGCAAGGGCTGTGCCCTGGGTGTGAGGGCAGGCAGAGGTGCCTTCCCCCAGACATGTGCAGAGGGAGGCAAGGCCCGTGGATGGCCTGGATGTCCCTCTGAGCAGAGGGACACTTTCCTCTGCCAAGGGTGTGGACCAAGAGAGGGACTAGGCATGGTTCTGAGGACACAGAAGCTGGCCTGGCTCATGGAGGTGGGGAACGAAGGTGTGGGCCATGGGGTGGGCCCACCAGCAGACGGTGACACAGACTGGGACCCTAGGTCAGGCTGTGGGCAGGGCTGTGTCCCTCCACAGGCTCTAGGGGAAGACCCTTTCTGCCTCTCCCAGCTCCTGGTGGCTCCAGACTCTCACAGTGCAGACTGTGGTGTTTGTTCTCTTTTAAGGACACCAGGTATTCGGGATGGGGGCCAGCCCTTTTCCAGTGTGATCTCATCTTAAATTACCTCATAGAGATCCTGTTTCCAAATAAGGTCACATTCACAGGTATGTGGCTTAGGATTTTGACATATCTTTCCGGGTGATCAATTCAACCCAGCTTAGAAAGGGACAGGCCCAGGCAGAGGTAGTTGGTACAGTCCTGGGGCCTGGAGCCAGATGACCCAGCCCAGCAGGGGTGAAGGACCGGCAGGTGTCTGTTGGATCCAGGGACCTTGGAGCAGGGGGTAGGTGCAGCAGAGCCATAGCAGAGTTAGGGTCTGGGAGGGCTCCAAGCTCCCCACCCTGGGCCTAGAGCTGTGGTGGACACCAAGGGACAACCCGCAGGAGAAAACAGAGCCCTCAGACCCTGGGAGGTGGCCTGGTAGCCAATCCCTGGTCCATGCCTTTATAGTCCACTGCTCTTCTTAGCAGGCGGGGAAGCTTCTTCCGCTCTGCCTTGGGGATCCTGCAGGGTAAGGGAGGGCCCTTCCCCTATGGTGGCTGCGAATGCTCACACCCCAAGAGAGTGAGCTGCACCCGGGCCCTCTGCTACCAAGATGGGGCTGCCCGGGGCTGCTCCAGCCATGTCTCTGGAGGTAGATCCAGGGCTCACCAGCTTGGGGAGGGTCTGGGATTGACCTTATGACCTTGCCTCCCCTGCCTGCCCAGAGGCTCATCTCTGACTGTATCTTTCTGTGACCGCAGGACACGTGTGACCTCAACTGGGTTCTGCAAGACCAGCTGTTTGCAATGAATGGCCAGGTCACTCCTCCTCTTGATACCCTGTTCACCAACGGTGCTGAGCAGGCCTTCATCCCCAAAAACATGAAGGCTGGGCTGGGAGCCAGTGCCCCCTCCAAGCCCCAGGCAGAGGCAGCCGCACCCTCCAGAGCCAGGAGCATTGCAGGGGTGCGTGTGGAGGCCTCGGGGCAGACGCTGAGTGTCTATGCTGCCATGAAGCGGAGCCTGCTGCCCGCAGGGCTGGGGTTGGCTCTGCTGGAGGCCCAAGCAGCCACTGGGGGCCTGGTGGACCCCGCCCAGGGCCAGCTGCTGCCCGTGTCTGAGGCCCTGCGGCAGGGCCTGGTAGGGCTGGAGCTGAAGGAAAAGCTGCTGGCTGCTGAGCGCGCGGTCACTGGCTATCCTGACCCCTATGGGGGTGAGAAGCTGGCCCTTTTCCAGGCCCTCAGGAAGGAAGTTGTCAACAGGACCCTGGGATGCCGCTGGCTGGAGGCCCAGCTGGCCACTGGGGGCCTGGTGGACCCCGTCCAGGGCATGCGAGTTGCCCCAGCACTAGCCTGCCAGAAGGGCCTCCTGGACCAGGAGACGTGGCTCAGTCTGGATGAGCAGGAGCCCAGCATGGACACTCCAGGTTTCCTTGACCCCAACACACTGGAGCCGCTGCCGTACTCCGCCCTTCTGGGCCGGTGTGTGCAGGACCCTGGCTCAGGGCTGGCCCTGCTGCCACTCAAGACCACCTTCCATACCCTGTGTGGGGCGGCCAGTGTGGCTGAGCTGCAGGAGGCAGGGGTCCTGGATGAAGAGACAGTCCAAGGCCTGCAGGAGGGCACACTGACAGAGCCAGGTGTGAGTGCTCGCCCTGAGGTGAGGCGCCACCTGGAGGGCACTGGCGGTGTGGCAGGGGTCGTCCTGCTGCCCGAAGGCCACAAGAAGGGCTTCTTCCAGGCTGCAGCTGAGCACCTGGTCCCAATGGGTGCGGTACTCCCGCTCCTGGAAGCTCAGGCTGCCACCCACACCCTGGTGGACCTGGCGACGGGCCGGCAGCTGTATGTGGACGAGGCGGTCAGGGTAGGCCTGGTTGGCCCAGAACTTTATGAGCAGCTGCTGGTGGCAGAGCAGGCGATGACTGGGTACCATGACCCCTTTAGCAGCTCCCGCATCCCCCTCTTCCAGGCCATGAAGAAGGACTTGGTGGACAGGTCGCTGGCCCTGCGCCTCCTGGATGCCCAGCTGGCCACGGGTGGACTGGTCTGCCCGACCCGTAGGTTCCGGCTACCTCTGGAGGCTGCCCTGCGTTTTGGCTGCCTGGATGAAGAGACTTGGCAGCACCTCTCCCAGGCCACGGGCTTCTCAGACCCCAGCACACACAGCAGCCTGTCTTACGGGCAGCTGCTGGCCCTCTGTGTCACCGACCCAGAGACGGGGCTTGCCTTCCTACCTCTCCCCGGGGGACCCCGTAGAGAGGTGCCCCAGGGACCCTCATTCATCGGCCACCACACTCAGGAGGCCTTGAGTGCAGCCATGACCTCCGTCTCTGTGGGGAAGTTCCAGGGCCGGCCCGTGTCCCTCTGGGAGCTGCTCTTCTCTGAGGCCGTCTCTGTGGAACAGAGGTCAAGGCTGGCCCAGCAGCACCAGGAAGGGACCCTCTCAGTAGAAGAGCTGGCAGCAGAGCTGAAGGCCACCATTGAGCAGGCTGAAGCCACAGCCAGGGTCACCTTTGTTGGACTGAGGGACACTGTGACTCCAGGAGAGCTGCTAAAAGCAGAGATCATTGACCAGAAGCTATATGAGCAGCTGGAACACGGGCAGACCTCGGCCCACCACGTGGGCAGCTTGGCCTCTGTGCGGAGGTACCTGCAGGGCACGGGCTGCATCGCTGGCCTGCTTCTGCCCGCTTCCCAGGAGCGCCTCAGCATCTACGAGGCCCGCAGGAAGGGACTTCTCAGGCCCGGCACTGCACTCATCCTCCTGGAGGCCCAGGCTGCCACCGGCTTCGTCATCGACCCCAAAGAAAACAGAAGGCACTCCGTGGAAGAGGCACTGAGAGCTGGTGTCATCGGGCCTGATGTGTACATGAAGCTGCTGTCGGCCGAGCGCGCCGTCACCGGCTACACCGACCCCTACTCCGGGGAGCGGATCTCGCTCTTCCAGGCCATGCAGCGCGACCTCATCGTCAGGGACCACGGCATCCGCCTGCTGGAGGCCCAGATCGCCACGGGCGGCGTCATCGACCCCGTGCACAGCCACCGCGTGCCCGTGGAGGTGGCCTACCAGCGCGGCTACTTCGATCAGATGCTGAACTTGATCCTGTTGGACCCCTCTGACGACACCAAGGGCTTCTTCGACCCCAACACCCACGAGAACCTCACCTACCTGCAGCTGCTGGAGCGCTGTGTGGAGGACCCCGAGACGGGCCTGCGCCTCCTGCCACTTAGCAGCACACGGCCTCAGCTGGTGGACGGCAGCTCCCGGCAGGACTTACAGAACCTGGTGCTTCCTGTGCAGTGTGGAAGGTTCCGGGGACAGAGGGTCTCAGCCTGGGACCTAATCAACTCCGAGTACTTCAGTGAGACCTGGAGGAGGCAGCTGCTGCAGCGCTATGGACAGCGCAAGGTCACACTGGAGCAGGTCACGCAGCTGCTGCACAGAGAGTCAGGGAGGTGGGCAGACATCACACTGCCAGCACTGCGGGGCCGGGTCACCATCGGCCAGCTCCTGGAGGCTCAGATCATCGACCAGGACCTCCTGGAACAAGTTCTGGCAGGGGCAGTCAGCCCTGACGCCCTCTTCCACATGGCCAGCGTCCACAGGTACCTGCAGGGCTCGGGCTCAGTGGCTGGGGTGCTGCTGCAGCCCTCCCAACAGAGGCTCAGCCTTTATCAGGCCATGAAGCAGAAGCTGCTGGCGCCTGGCGTGGCCCTGACCCTGCTGGAGGCCCAGGCAGCCACTGGGGCCATCACAGACCCTAGCAGTCTGGAGATACTGTCCGTGGACGAGGCTGTGCGCCGGGGCGTGGTGGGGCCAGAGGTGTGCAGCAGGCTGCGGTGGGCCGAGGGTGCCGTCACTGGCTTCAGAGACCCCTTCTCTGGGAAGAGAATCTCCCTGTTCCAGGCCATGAAGAAGGGCCTGATCCCAATGGAGCAGGCTGCCCGGCTGCTGGACGCCCAGGTGTCAACGGGAGGGGCCATTGATCCCACAGGCCACCACCACCTCCCCTTGCCTGTGGCCATCCAGCGGGGCTTCATAGACCAAGAGATGGACATGGCCTTGTCCGGCTCTCCCAAGACCTTCCCCACTCCAGACGGCCAGGGCTTCACCAGCTATGCCCAGTTGCTGGAGAAGTGCCCCCGGGACAAGGCCTCTGGCCTCCATCTCCTGCCTCTGGCGGAAGATGCTCCTGCCATTCCCACTGACACTCAGCTCCAGGACATCCTGCAGGGCACACCAGGGGGTGAGGACGGCAAGTCCCTCTGGGACCTGCTCACCTCCTGCCACTTCACTGAGGAGCAGCGCAGAGGCCTCCTGGAGGGCGTGCGGGTTGGGAAGGTCTCCGTGCCACAGCTGCAGGCCACCGTGTGCAGCTGTGTACAGGGGGCAGAGCTCCTGGCCCAGGCCCGTGTGACAGTGCCAGGTCCCCGGGGTGAGGTTCCTGCCGTCTGGCTGCGGGACGCTGGCATCATCACCCAGGAGGCACTGGCCGCACTGGCTCAGGGCACAAAGTCGCCCTCTGAGGTGGCAGAGCAGCCAGCAGTGAGGGCCCACCTCTGGGGCACGGGCTGCGTGGCTGGGGTGCTGCTGCAGCCCTCTGGGACTAAAGTGAGCATCGCCCAGGCCATGAGGGATGGCCTCCTGCCCATAGGCCTGGGACAGAGACTGCTGGAGGCCCAGGTGGCATCTGGCTCCCTTGTTGACCCACTGACCAACCAAAGACTGTCAGTGGAGGATGCAGTGAAGGCCGGCCTGGTAGGCAGGGAGCTGAGTGAGCAGCTCAGCCAGGTCGAGAGGACTGTGACCGGGTACACAGACCCCTACTCAGGGGGAACCCTCTCTCTGTGGCAGGCCATCGAGAAGGGGCTTGAGCCAGAGAGTGAGGGCCTCCCCCTCCTGCAGGTGCAGCTGGCCACGGGGGGCATATTAGACCCTGTTCATGGGGTGCACCTGCCTCAGGCAGTGGCCTGCAGGCTTGGCCTCCTGGACGAGCAGACGAGCTGGGCACTGACCACCACCAAGGAGGACAACAAGTTCTTCTTTCACCCTAATTCCCGGGTCAGGGTGACATATGGGCAGCTCAAGGAGCTCTGTGTGCTGGATGCTGATACCGGCTTGTGGCTGCTGCCACTCACTCAGGACGCTGTGCTTGAGGTGGATGAGCACACCGCAGTGGCTCTGAGGGCCATGAAGGTGCCTGTCAGTATGGGGAGGTTCCAAGGGCGCATCGTGTCACTCTGGGACCTGCTACACTCCGAGTACATCAGTGCTGACAAGAGGCGGGAGCTGGCAGCACTCTGCCGGTCTGGGCGAGCCACAGCCCTGCGGCAGGTGGTCAGTGCGGTCACTGCCCTAGTGGAGACTGCAGAGAAGCAGTCCCCACAGGCCACCTTTAGAGGGCTCCGGAAGCAGGTGTCAGCCAGGGACCTGTTCAGGTCTCAGCTGATCAACAAGCAGACGCTAGATGAGCTGACCCAGGGGAAGAAGACGGTGCAGGAGGTGACAGAGATGGCCAGTGTGAGGCGGTCTCTGGAAGGAGGCAACTTCATTGCCGGAGTCCTCATCCAGGGCACCAAGGAGAAGATGAGCATCCCAGAGGCCCTGAGAAGGCACATCCTGCGGCCCGGCACGGCCCTGGTGCTGCTGGAGGCGCAGGCGGCCACCGGCTTCGTCATCGACCCGGTGAAGAATCAGAAGCTGACCGTGGAACAGGCGTTCCAGGCAGGCATGTTTGGCAGGGAAACTTACGGGAAGCTGCTGTCCGCCGAGCGCGCCGTCACTGGCTACACCGACCCCTACTCCGGGGAGCAGATCTCGCTCTTCCAGGCCATGCAGCGCGACCTCATCGTCAGGGACCACGGCATCCGCCTGCTGGAGGCCCAGATCGCCACGGGCGGCATCATTGATCCCGTGCACAGCCACCGCGTGCCCGTGGAGGTGGCCTACCAGCGCGGCTACTTTGACGAGGAGATGAGCCGCGTGCTGGCGGACCCGAGCGACGACACCAAGGGCTTCTTCGACCCCAACACCCACGAGAACCTCACCTACATGCAGCTGCTGGAGCGCTGTGTGGAGGACCCCGAGACGGGCCTGTACATGTTGCAAATCGTAAAGAAAGGAGAACCCTATGCGTACATCGACGAGGCCACGAAGCAAGCTCTGCGATCCACAACTGTGAACATGCACTTGGGGAGGTTTGCCGGTCGGACTGTGTCTGTCTGGGACCTGCTCTCCTCGCAGTACTTCAGCGAGAAACGGAAAAGAGAGCTTGTGTGGGAGTACAGAGAGCAGAAGGTGGGACTAGAGGAACTGGTGGAGGTCATCAGAACCACCATCAAGGAAACAGAGGAGCAAAACCAAGACATCAGATTGGCAGCCATCCACGGGGACACGACAGCCGCAGAACTGTTCAACTCTGGGGTCATCGATAAAGAGACCCTGGATGCACTTCACAAGGAGGACAGGGGACACCAGGACCTGCGGCAGCTGGAGTGCGTCCGTGTGTGCCTGGAGGGCAGTGGCTGCATTGCTGGGGTGACTGTACCCTCCACCCAGGAGGTCATGGGCTTCAACGAGGCCTGCAGGAAGGAGCACATCCCTGCAGGGTTCGCAGCCCAGATGCTGGAGGCACAGGCAGCCACTGGGTTCATGTTGGACCCTCGCACTCATCAGAAGGTGCCAGTGGACGAGGCCCTGGCAGCTGGCCTGGTGGATGAGGAGCTTCGGGAACGGCTGCACATGGCTGAGAAAGCCGCCAAGGGCCACAGAGACCCAGCCACAGGGGAGACCATACCACTGTTCCAGGCCATGAAAAAGAAGTTGGTCGGAAGGGAGGAGGCACTAAGGCTGCTGGAGGTGCAGGTGGCCACAGGGGGCATTGTGGACCCACAGCACCACCACCGAATCCCCCTGGACATGGCCTGCAGGCGGGGCTGCCTAGATGAGGAAACGAAAATGCTCATCTTGGATCAGAAGCACATGAGGAGAAGGTTCCTGGACCCCAACACGCAGGAGAAGGTCACATACCAAGAGCTGCAGGACAGGTGCAAGAGGGACGAAAGGTCAGCATGGACCCTATTCCCAGTGGTCAAGGACACAAAGGACTCAGAGTATGTGGATGAGGCCACCAAAAGGGCACTGGAAGCCCAGCAGGTAGAAATAACAGTTGGAAGGTACAGAGGCCAGCGGCCATCAGTATGGGAGCTCCTGAACTCAGAGTATGTGACGCGGGAGAAGAAGCTGGAGCTGGTCAAGGCCTACCGCCGGGACACTGCAGGAGCCCTGGAGAGAGTGGTACAAAAAATTCTGCAGATAATTGCAGAAAAAGAAAAGAAGAGCAGACCAATGTGGTTCAGGGGTTTCCGAAAGCAGATCACAGCAGCTGAGCTGCACAGCTCAGGCATCATAAACAGAGAGACACTGGAGGACCTGGAAGAGGGCCGACGGACAGTGCAGCAGGTAGAAGCCGGGGAGGATGTCCAGCGCTACCTGGAGGGCACTAGCTGCATCGCCGGCGTGCTGGTGCCCGCCAGGGGCGAGCCGGGCCGCCAGGAGAAGATGAGCATCTACGAGGCCATGTGGAAGGGCGTGCTGCGGCCCGGCACGGCCCTGGTGCTGCTGGAGGCCCAGGCGGCCACCGGCTTCGTCATCGACCCGGTGCACGACCGGAGGCTGTCTGTGGAGGAGGCCGTGGCCGCCGGCGTGGTGGGCGGCGAGATCCGGGAGAAGCTGCTGTCCGCCGAGCGCGCCGTCACCGGCTACACCGACCCCTACTCCGGGGAGCAGATCTCGCTCTTCCAGGCCATGCAGCGCGACCTCATCGTCAGGGACCACGGCATCCGCCTGCTGGAGGCCCAGATCGCCACGGGCGGCGTCATCGACCCCGTGCACAGCCACCGCGTGCCCGTGGAGGTGGCCTACCAGCGCGGCTACTTTGACGAGGAGATGAGCCGCGTGCTGGCGGACCCGAGCGACGACACCAAGGGCTTCTTCGACCCCAACACCCACGAGAACCTCACCTACATGCAGCTGCTGCGGCGCTGCGTGCGCGACCCCGACACCGGGCTCTACATGCTGCAGCTGGCGGGCCAGGACTCCGCAGTGCACCAGCTGAGCGAGGAGCTGCGCGGGGCCCTGCGCGACGCCCGCGTGACGCCCCGCTGGGGCGCCTTCCAGGGCCAGAGCGTCTCGGTCTGGGAGCTCCTCTTCTACCGCGAGGTGCCCGAGCGCCGGCGCCAGGACCTGCTGCGCCGGTACCGGGCGGGCACGCTGACTGCGCAGGACGTGGGCTCGGCCCTGTCCTCGCTGCTGGCCGAGGCCGAGGACCGCAGCCCGCGCGCCGACCCTCGGGGGGCCCTGCGTGCGGCCACCATGGAGGTCAAGGTGGGGCGCCTGCGGGGGCGCGCGGTGCCCGTGTGGGACGTGCTGACGTCTGGCTACGTGAGCGGGGCCATCCGCGAGGAGCTGCTGGCCCAGTTTGGCTCGGGGTCTCTGGCCCTGCCCGCGCTGACGCGCAGGCTGACCACCATCATCGAGGAGGCGGAGGAGGCCCACGGGGACCCGCCCCAGCCCGGGGAGACCTCGCCTCGCCAGCCGGAGCCAGGGCGGCCAGGGCCCTCCCGAGGCGAGGACGAAGAGGCCGAGGCCGAGGCCGAGGCCGAGGCCACCCGCCGCCGCCGCCGCCTCCTCCAGGAGCAGGAGCAGGCCTTGCGCGCCGCCACCATGGAGGTGCGCTCCGGGCGGTTCCGGGGCCAGCCGGTGTCCGTGTGGGATGTCCTCTTCTCCTCCTACCTGGAAGAGGCCCGGCGAGAGGAGCTCCTGGCCCAGCACGCGGCAGGCACCCTGGGGCTGGCCGACCTGGTGGCCATCCTCCTGCGGGTGGTGGAGGAGACCGAGGAGCGGCTCAGCAAGGTGTCCTTCCGAGGCCTGAGGCGCCAGGTGTCCGCCGCCGAGCTGCACACGTCCGGGATCCTGGGCCCCGAGACCCTGCGGGACCTGGCCCAGGGCACCAAGACCCTGCAGGAGGTGACGGAGATGGACTCCGTCAAGCGCTACCTGGAGGGCACTAGCTGCATCGCCGGCGTGCTGGTGCCCGCCAGGGGCGAGCCGGGCCGCCAGGAGAAGATGAGCATCTACGAGGCCATGTGGAAGGGCGTGCTGCGGCCCGGCACGGCCCTGGTGCTGCTGGAGGCCCAGGCGGCCACCGGCTTCGTCATCGACCCGGTGCACGACCGGAGGCTGTCTGTGGAGGAGGCCGTGGCCGCCGGCGTGGTGGGCGGCGAGATCCGGGAGAAGCTGCTGTCCGCCGAGCGCGCCGTCACCGGCTACACCGACCCCTACTCCGGGGAGCAGATCTCGCTCTTCCAGGCCATGCAGCGCGACCTCATCGTCAGGGACCACGGCATCCGCCTGCTGGAGGCCCAGATCGCCACGGGCGGCGTCATCGACCCCGTGCACAGCCACCGCGTGCCCGTGGAGGTGGCCTACCAGCGCGGCTACTTTGACGAGGAGATGAGCCGCGTGCTGGCGGACCCGAGCGACGACACCAAGGGCTTCTTCGACCCCAACACCCACGAGAACCTCACCTACATGCAGCTGCTGGAAAGGGCCACTGTGGACCCTGAAACTGGTCTCTTGTTTCTTCTTGTATCTAATTGATGTTTAATAGATTTGTTTTTGTCCCTTTCTGAATGTTTCTTGTGACTTAAATTAATTGTTTACTTTTGCCTCTGATTGTTCCATTTTTTTTTTTTTTTTTAAGTTGACGTCCTTTTCCTGGCCAGTCTTTTTTCCTTTGTGTTTATGCCTTCTTTGTTTTCTGATTTTGTGTCCATTCATTTGCTTTGCGGTCTCTTTTCTGATTTTTTTGGCATTATTTCTGACAATTTCTCATTTATTCCCTTGTGCCCTTCAGTGTTTTTTAGTTGCCTGACTCTTTGTTTGTAATCCTCCCTCCTTTAGCTGCTTCAGGTAGAATGGAGGTGAGGATTTTTTGGCTCTCTGTGTACACACTGAAGTGCTCTTGCTGATTTGCTCTAGTCCATGTGTTACTCCTCTACACTGCTTTCAATCAACTGGATGTTTTGCTTGATGTCATTCCCATCCTGTAACATCTCAGATAAGTGTCTGTGGTTGGTGGAGGTCCTGGTGCATCGTCTTTCCTTCTCATTGTGGTAGACAGTGGACACCAACTTACCTTGATCTCTCAGCCCAGCTTGCTGGTTCCACCAAAGAACAACTAGTGACCTGCTTGGAACTGGTGCATTCCCAGGAGTATAATTTGCAAGGGAATATTTATGTATGGAGAAGTTTCATGTTTGTTTGTTTTTTTACTATTATTAAATAACAGAAGTTTATTTCAGCTCATATTTCTGAAGGTCAAGTTGAGAGGCTACATCCTTATTACTGGTGGAGTGGTGAGATGGCATAGGACACCATACAGTGAGAGGATGAGAGCAAGAACTCTTTTTTTCCCCTTTAATATTTTCTAGTTGTAGTTGGACACAATATCTTTATTTTGTTCATTTATTTGTATATGGTGCTGAGGTTCGGACCCAGTTCCTCACACATGCAAGGAAGCGTTCTACAATCCCAGCCCCAAGAACTCTTGTTTTTCATTTCAGAATTTTGAAGGTTCATCCATAGAACTTTATGCCTTTAATATAGAGATTAAGTAAGAAAATAAGCAATCTCAAATCTAGGCTAGTGTATAGCACTGTTGCATGGTGGTCACCAGCTGCTATGGGATGGTGCTCTTGGAAGCATATGCAGATCCAGTTGTTCAAAAAAGAGCCACAACTGTGGGAGCCAGGGGTGGAGAGGGTCGAGCCCAGTCTCCCCTGCACTCAGCGCATGGAGCAGGAGGGCCTGTGCTGCCTCTTCTCCTGCAGAGGACAGGAGCACAGCGTCTGGCGGCTTTCTACCTGGGGTTTCCTTGTGCCTTTGCCATCTGGAATTTGCTAAAGTTCTTGATTGCAGGGAATTTGTATCCTTCACCAAATTTAGAAAGTTTTCAGCCATGATTTCTTCAAAACCTTTTCCCTAGTCATATCTTTTCTTCTTCTAGAACTTCAAATACACAGATGTTAGTTGTCTTGATGTTTCACAACATCAGAGACAAGGTCACTGTATCTTTTTTATTTTCAAATTTTTTTCTGTGACATGTCTCAGGTTGGATGATTTTTCATATTCTGTTTCTAGTTTGCTGAGTCTGTCTTCTGTGAATGCCACCTTCTTGTTGAGCTGAGTGGTGAATTTTCTATTTTAAGCATATGTTTTTCACTCCAAACATTTTCATGTGGTTTCTTCATATTTTCTATTTCTCTGCTGAGTCATCTGTCTTCTCACTCATTTCTAGAGTGTTTTCTTTCTCTTCTGGAGCATGGTGAGAATCTGTGATGTGTTTTCCAATGTATGGGCCATGGTGATTCTAGTGATTGTTGATGGACTTTGCTTTAGAGACTTGCCTATCTTTTCAGACCATGGGATGCTGAGTCCTTTTTGATTGATCATCTTGATTTGTTATGATTCATCATCTGATGTGGGCTCTTAAAATCCTCCTAAGAACATGAGCTTTCTGTTTTGGTTGGCTCTTGTCATGGTCAGGTTCAAACTGCAAGTCTTGTCCACCTTCTGTTGTTGGTGGTCTCAGCTCAATGCCAGTCCTGTCTTCAAAGCTTTTGCTGTGATATGTGGGGTTTGCTCAGCTTAGGAGTGAGCCCCAGGTTTGGGTGGGGTCTGTGTGCTGAGCACAGGCCCCTCCTCCAGCTGTTGGCCTTGCCCTTGGCTCACAGGCTGGCTCTCCAGTCAGAAGGCCAGGGCCTCTCCGTGTTTTCATTCCCTGCTCTGGAAGGCAGTTCCAAACAACCAGGGTCCTGTTCAGGACAAAGAGGCCAGAAAAAAAGAAGGGGAAGAGGAAAGGGCTCTGCAAACACATGCTGTGGCCCCCAGGGCTGTGCTGGGCCCCTGTCCACAAAGCTGGAGCTTTCAAGCCTTTTGGGTGCCCATAATGCCACCTGAACTGACACCCCAAGGTTTCATGGCTGTAACCAAAATACAGGACAAGGAAAACTTAGAGAAGGAAACGTTTTGGGCTCCTGGTTTCAGTGGTCTCCGTCCATGGTTGGCCAACTCTGTTGCTCTGAGCCTGAGGTGAGGCAGACATCATGGCAGAAGGACATCATGGAGGACAGTTTCTCAGCTTGTGGCCGCCAGGAAACCAAGAGAGAGAGCAAGTGAGGATCCGGAACCAGATACAGTCCCCAAGGGCACATCCCCCAGTGACTTCCTTCAGCCATGCCCCACCTGCCTCCAGTACCATCCAATAACCCACAGAAATCATCCATCCAATGGATTGATCCACTGACGAGGTTACAGCCTCCGTTATCATCTAATCTTGTCCCTTCTGAATGTTCCTGCATCTGACATATAAGTCCTGTGAGGGACATTTTTAGGTCCCAACCATAACAACCCACAACTCTAGCATGCAAAGCAAAAGAGTAAGTCTCTCAGGATGCTGGCTCTCCTTGCTCTCTGTGTGGAGACTGCCCTGACTTTGGATCAAAGCCATAGATAGCAGATGAAGGGTAAGCCAACAGGCTCGTCGATCCAGTCATTCTTTAAGTTTTAATACCCCAGTCCAGCCGCCACTGTGGGCTTTCCAGTCCAGAGTAGCTGTTCGTATTCTGCCAGAGAGACTTGCTCTGCCTGTTCTCAGTTGGGGGAGGTTGATGGGCCAGGTTCCCCAGGATGGGACTGGGAACTCACTAGCACCTGACTCCAAGCTGCATCTTCACACAACAGTTTGTGTGGGTCATGAGAATGCCCGTGGCACCCAGACTGTGAAAGCAGGACAGGGGAGATGTTTTTCTGACACTTGGTCACCGTGGGATGACCTGGGGTGCTGTGCTGCCATGGCCCCCTCTGCTGGCTGTGTGGACGACTTCTGAATGGCAAATGGGTGACGTTTCCTGGGCTGCTCGACCAGGAGTGGGATGGTGGTCAGGTCCTTGTGTTCATCTGAAGGGGGATGGACAACACCAGACATGGGGTTGGAGAGCTGAAAGGCATAGCAGGCCAGGCAGGAAGCAGCCATACCATGCAGCACACTCACCTCAGTGAGCATGTGCGGCCAGCAGGGCAGGGAAGGACACCAGGCCACACTCACGTGCACCCTTTAGTTCCCACACTTACTGATCAAGCCAGAATGGATCTGAGACCTCTGGGATCCCTTGACAAAATCTCCATCCTGAACTCCACATCCAAAGGAGTCCTGGGTAAAGGGGAAGGTCAAGGCCGCAGGACCACACTGCTATATCCAGACCTGACTCCACCCCTTGAGGGCCACACTCTGGTTAGTCACATGATTCATTGATGTCTCAGTTTCCTTTTATGTCAAATGGCACAACAGGGGCACTTGTCTCGTAAGTGTTGTTAGTACAGACGAGATCATGCATGTAAAGCATTTTGGAAGTATTCCCTGGTACCTGGGAGCAGCAGGATGTTGTTTGTTGTTATTTTTAACATCCACATGGCTTTTTTCTTCCTATTTGAATGCAAGACCACCCCGTCCAGGTAGGCCAAGGCATCCTTCTAGCTCGAAGTGAATCATCATAGCTGTAGAAAGAACCCAAGAAAAACACACCAGCCCACTTGGAGAGGTTTATGTCTAGAGCAGGTGTCGTGGCCAGGCAGCTGACCTGGGGGGCTGTGAGAGCCCCAGGCCCCCCTGCAGGCCAGTGTGGCTTCTGCTCCAGCCCTCTAAGCCTTCAGCATCTACTGCTTTTCTTCTGAGGATAGAGTCTGTAGGGGTCTGGCACCTGGTTTGCCTTTTCATCCCCTACTCCAGGGCCACAAGGGGTGGTTTCATAAGCCCCCTAACAGGTGGGGACTCCAAGGGCAGGGCAGCACGGTGCCAACAGGATCAGAGGGAGCATGTCTTCCTGCCATGCTGAGCCCCTTGAGTTCCCAGGTCACGCAGAAGCTGGGCTGAGTGAACCTGCATCCCACACATGGGCGACAGGCCACACCAGGGCAGAGGATCTGGTCGTCAGGAAGCTCCCCGAGCCATAGGCAGTCCACACCTGTGGCAACTTTGGCCACAATGGCCAGCGGACACAGTGCTTCACTCTGGACCATGAGGAAGCAAGGACTTCAGGGATGTCAGACCACCTGGGACCCCCAGGCCTGAAACACCAGAGAGTCTCCCACTTTAAAAAAGATCCCAAGGGCTTCATCCAGGGAGTAAAGCAACCCAGACATGCACCTGCTCGGGTGGTCTGTGTGGCCTAAAGTCTTCACCAGGTGACACTGACCACGTCACAAGTGGACAAGATACTCTGAAAGAAGATGCCCCATGTGGCACCTACAGTTCATTCCTATGAATACTTCACAAAGTAGAGCCAGCTGGCGCAGTGGTAGTACCTAGCTAGTGAGGAGGCTGAGATGGGAGGTGCTTGAGCCCCCAAGTTCAAAGCCAGCCTAGGGAGCACTGTGAGATCCCCCACCTCAAAACAAAGAAACAGACAAAATTAAGTACTACCCTGCACATAATCAGAGAAACCAGGGCACACCGAGAGACAGCTCCACAGAAAAAACTTCCAAAATCGATTTAGCAAGCTATAAGGCAGACCCACAGCCACCCTGATTGCTGTGGCCACCAGGCCAAGTAGGTTCTGAAATGTGGCCAAGGAGCTGAAACCCACACTAGGAGAGATCCTAGACCTGCAGACAGCACAGCCAGGCTTAGGAACTCAGTAGGCAGGTCTAACCAGCACGTCAGAAAAGCCACTGGAGCAGTGGGTAAACCCAGGCAGTGCAGGTGGTGCCCTGGAGAGCAGGGTCCCAGGAGACAGGGCGGGAGGAAGGCCAGAGGCAAGCAATCAGCAAGACAGACTCCTTGAAGGAAGGGAGCTAGGAAGTGCACAGAGAAGTCACTGGGAAGGACGGTGGCATGGAATTTTGCCAGACCTGATCAAAGACATTAATGTCCACGTTCGAGTCCCCAATCCCTAGCCATGTCACAGTGAAACCACAGACTCCCAGGGGCCAAGAGAAGGTGTTAAAGGCAGTCAGAAGTCAGGTTGCCCTGGAGGAGCAAGAGGTGGGCGGACAGAGGGTGGGGCTCCCCCCCCCCCCCCCCCCCGCAGCTGGAAACGAGATGGAGAAGGCTCCCAGGCACCTAAGGGCTTGGCCTCCCTCCCCACACCTCCAGACCCAGATCCTGGAAAGGGAAGCTGCGAATACAGAGCACCTGAGAGGCCTGACCCCAACCTGGAGACAGCAAGCATCACCTACAGGGGCCTGGGAGGACCTGGGCCACAGCTGGCTTCTGTCCCCACTAGTCTATAGGGAGGCCTGCGGGTAAAGCTACAGAAAGTCACAGAAGTCTTTCTTTTCCTATGTGCCACAATTATCACAAGGTACAGAAAGAAGAGAGTGAAGAAGGGGGCTGATGGAGATATGGCGGGGCAGGGAGACCACCCGGGCATCAGGGGCCCACTTGCAGGGGACACAGAACAACCTCTCAGGCTCTGGCTCACAGCTGTCCTCACCCAATACCCTGCTCTCAGATCCTGTGGGGTCTGTTCTTCTTTATTCCACAGGTGGTCTCAGAACATGCTCCTACGGGCCTTTCCAGAGAGTCCCACCAGGTGGAGAAGTGGGTCGGGGGTCTGGTGCAGAGGGTGATTATGCCTTTCACAGATATTTGTTTTCTTACACTCCTCCAGAAGCATGATCTGCCCTGTGGTATAAACAGACATTGTGGGCCCCGAGAGCCATGCCTGATAGCTAGGTGGGAGCTGAGACACAGGCAGGGCACGCTTGGCATCTGGTCCACGCCTGGCCCAGGAGTTGCTGCAGCCATTGACTTAAGCATGATTTTTCCTTTTATTTCTTTAAAAGGAGCAAATACTTGAATTTTCAAGGGATAGAATTCAGCCCTTAACAGTTACTAAAAAAATATGTTCCTGATCTTTGGGATATTATTGTGAGAAATCGGTAGGTTCTATGGCCCTGTATCCAAGTCCAGTCTGCACTCCTAAGCAGGGACTGTGCATGGGTGTGAAACCTGGAGGTCAGGCCACAGGGCAGACAGAAGGAGGGGCCACCTGATGATCCACTGACCACTGCTTTCTCCCACTCTGGGATTCCTGGCATCTAGGAGACCTGCTCAAGCCCAGAGAGTCAGGGAACCTTGCACCTGCAGAGGGAAAGAGAGAAGCAGGAGTGCAGAGAGCAGGTCTTTTCCATGCCCTACAGGAGGGGACCGTAAGAAAACCCCAAAGGGGCCACCAGATCTGCAGGATGGAGGAAGAGGAGGAGGTAAGCAGAGAATAGAAGTGGAGGTAGGGGCAGGAGAGTGGTCCAGATCTGGAGCACTGAGGAAGGTCAGCAAGGACATACTTCACCACACCTCTATGAGCTGGTGGCACAGGACCACTGTGGGGTCACAAGGACAAATGGTTGAGAAGCGTGGGTGTGGTTCATCCCTGCATACAGATTGTACTGTGTTATTGTTCTTCCCACAGAGGGCACAATTGGAGCTTTATCATCTAGGGCTGTCATAGCAAAGCATTACAAATGGCAGCTTGAAACAATGCAGACTTCTTTTCTCACAGCTCTGGAGGGGATACCACAACCCAGGTGGCAGCAGGGCTGGTCCCTGCTCTGAGGGTGGGGTGGCTCCAGACCCCCTCCAAACTTGAGGCTCTGACAATCCAGGCAATCCTTGGCCTTGGCCTGACCCAAACCCCTTTCTCTGCTCCTCCTTGCCTGGCCGTCTCCCCGGTACCTCTGCCTGGGCCCACCCTTCCTTTCCCTTGTAAGGATGCCACACACTGGAGCCAGGATCTCCCTAGGTCTAGAAGGACTTCATCTCAAGATTCTAAACTTACTAACATCCACCCAGACCCTTCTCCCAGAGGAGGACTTGTTTCCAGGTACCAGGGTGAGGACGCACATAGAGCACATGCATCTGGTTATGGGGCAGAGAAATGGAAGGAAATTCATTGAGATCCAGCTCACTGTTGCCCCCTAGGGAGCTCCCTTGGACCACCAACCTAACCCTGCACCCCTGCCCACCCACACATCTAGGGGACCCACTTGCCAGAGCCCACTGTGCACTAAAGCAATATCCTTAGCACAACAGAAAGAATAGACACCCTGCCCTCCTGGAGACTGTGTCCCAGCAGGGACCCAGAGAATGAAGCAGAGGTGACAAAACACAGGCACTCCAAGCTGAGCACCATGGGAAGGGCCCAGCAAAGCAGGTACAGGGTGGGGATGTGATGCTGGGCTGGGTGATCAGCATAGGCCTGTCTGAAAGGTGGCATTTGAGTCAAGACCTGAAGAAGTGGACTTGGAGGATCTCTGGGAGGAGGATTTCAGGCAGAGGGCATAACCAGGGCAACAACCCTGGACAGACTGGCCTGTTGTGTCAATAACCTGTGTGGGGCCAGGGTGCCTGGAGTGGGCTCAGCCAGAGAGGGCCGGAGAAATGAGACCAGGGATCAGGGTCAACTGTGGGGGCGTTCATGGTTAGGACTTGGGCCTCATAGCATGTAAGAAATGGACCACTGGGATGGCCCCAGCACCACCCTCCATGGTCCAGTAATTCACTAGAAGGACTCCCAGGAGTTTGAAAGTTTTTATAATCACAGATGCAGTGTATTACAGCAAAGTCTACCTATGAAAACCACAGTGGCAAAGGACTGGTGGGACAGAGCTCAGGGGAGGACAGGTGTGTGTCCAGTTGTCCTTTCCTAGTGGTCATTGGACAATAGGCACCTCCTCCAGTGGAGGTGTGTGATGGCACAGATGAGTGCCACCAGCCTCGTCTAGGATCTCGCTGGGTTCCATCACTTAGGCACTGCTGACTACTTCGGAACTTGCACTTCTGAGGGGCTGGCTTCAGTCTAACACTGCCAGGCTAACACTGTGGCTCAAGGACCTGCCATCAATCACATTGTGCAGGACACTCCCAGGGCCTGGAGGCCATCTCCTGTGCTGCTCCAGTTTCTTTGGGAGGTGCAGGGTTTGACTCTCCAGCCTGCTGACAGTTAGGGTTAGGGTGGATGATCAGGGCAGGCCATAGGGTTCTCATCAGAACTCTAGTGCTGGGTGGGAGGGGCGCAGAGGGAGCGGTGCTGGTCAGCAGAGTTTGCTGGGGGTTTAAATATGAAAGTGGGCAAGCACAGTTTCCAGAAAGAGAAGAAGAAGAAGAAGAACTAGGTTCCTGCAGGTGTGAGAGGGAGGATCTGTGGGGAGGCAGCAGGGTGTTGCGGTGCAGGGAGATTTCAGATGAGAATTCCACAGGGTGTGGTGAGGGTCTCCTCCTGGAGAGGGGACACACTTAAGGGGGTGTTCTCCTCCTGGCTCCACTGTTGCAGACGAGCTTACAGTGGAAAGAGGAGGGGCATGTTTGGAGAAAAGAGAAAACTGGCATCCTGGAAGGTAGGCTTGTGCACTGAAAGGGGAGCAGGAAATTTGGGGCCGGTGAGAGATTTGTAGTCATGAGTTAAATTCCAACCTGTTGGTGTGCTGGTGTATTATCAGCCACCTTCAGTGGCCTTCCTCCGGGTTCCCTTTAGTACTGGCGGGGTGAGCCGACCTCACTTCTGAGTCTGGGGCTTCCTGCAGCCGGAGGAGGCTCCCAAAAGTCCTGGACCCGGGCTTCCCCGCAGACCCTGGGGACAACCGGGAGCAAAGCTGACAATGTTCGGCCCATCACAGGCGTAGTTGGGGGATGTGCGTGGCAGGAGCCGGGTGCGGATGCTGTGCAGGAGGAAGAGCTGAGGCATAATGCGTGCAGGGGCGGATCTCGGAGCGCCTGGTCTGGACCACAGAGGTCTCCATGCGCGCAGGGATGCCCAAACGTGTGGGACTCGCTGGCAGCGGCCTGCGTGTGCCCAGCAGAGTCCCCAGCACGGCGCCGCTCTGCGGGGCGGGGCCTCGGCCGGCGTGGGCGGAGCCTCCGGGGGGCGGGGCTCTGCGGGTGAGACCTGAGACCCGGCAGGGCGGGGCCTGGCGAGGCCGCGAAGGGCGGGTGGGGCTCGGCCGCTCGCCCGGGAGCTCCACTCGGGCTCCGGCCCGCAGAGGCGGCTCCGGAGGGGCGGGCCGGCTCCACCCCCGGGCCCGCCGCCCGTCCGTCGCGCGCCCGCGCCTCCCAATTCCCGGAGCCGGGTCGGGGCTCGAGGCGGCGGCGGCGGCGGCGGCTCCACTGGGCTCGGGTGGCCGGCCAGGCGCGGGGCAGGGCGGGCGGCGGCAGGGCGGTGGATCGCGCGGAGGGCGGTGGCCTGGCCCGCTGAGCCATGGCGGCCCCGGAGCCGGCGCCCAGGCGGAGCCGGGAGCGGGAGCGGGAGGACGAGAGTGAGGACGAGAGCGACATCCTGGAGGAGAGCCCATGCGGACGCTGGCAGAAGCGGCGCGAGCAGGTGGGCACCGGCGGGGTGACGCCGCTCTCCCGGAGCCCCGGGGACGCGAGGCCACGCGGGGCCCGTGGGGGCCCTGTGGCCGCGCGGCGGCCTCTCCACAACCCACGTCCTGGGTGGCCCTTGGCCCTCTTGCCTGGGACCCACGCCCTGGTGAGGAACCTCCATTCCCTGAGGACCAGTCTCCTTCAGGAGACTTCCTGGTCCCTCCCCACGACTCTGGGATTCACCGCTAGACCCTAGGGGTTCACGCTCAAGAACCTGAAGCCGCTTCTATCCACCTCTGCCCAGCCCCTGGATATCACCCTTGGACTGCTGCGGGCCAACCCGGGTCCTGGCCCTCAGCTTTCCCATAGAGCGGATCCGGCCCGAAGCGCACTCTGGCCAAGAGAAGGGTGTGAGAGGGACCAAGTCCCCAACCTCGCCCTAACACAAACGGGAGCATTTGTACCCCGTCCCCAGGTGAACCAGGGGAATATGCCCGGGATCCAGAGCACATTCCTGGCCATGGACACGGAGGAGGGGGTAGAAGTGGTGTGGAACGAGCTCCACTTTGGCGACAGGAAGGCTTTCGCAGCCCATGAGGTGAATCCCATCGCCCTCGTCCCCAGTCCTGTCCCGTGATGGCCCATGACTGCCCCCCTCCTCCCAGGAGAAGATCCAGGCCATGTTTGAGCAGCTGGCGCTGGTGGACCACCCCAACATCGTCAAGCTGCACAAGTACTGGCTGGATGCCTCTGAGGCCCGTGCAAGGGTGAGCTACTGGGCGGAGTGGGGGCGGGGCGGGGCCTCGGTCTGGGTGGAGCAACTGCGGGGACCCACCCGCAGTGGCGGAGCCGTGAGCCCGCCCGCCCCACAGGTCATTTTCATCACGGAGTACGTGTCATCAGGCAGCCTCAAGCAATTCCTCAAAAAGACCAAGAAAAACCACAAGGCCATGAATGCCCGGGTAGGGGGAGTAGGCTGGGGACAGGGAAGGGAGGGTGGCCTCTGGGAAAGGGATGGGACTGGACACCGGTCAGCCCCGGAAAGGGGCGGGGCGGCGGGTGGGCTTCGCAGGCCCTGCCACTTTTCCTGCGCCCACCCGACGGGAGTCCTGCGTCCGCTGCCAGGCCTGGAAGAGATGGTGCACGCAGATCCTGTCCGCGCTCAGGTGAGGACCTAGGCTTGTCCGCCTGCTTGCCCTGCTGCGCCGACCTCTCCGGCGCCCTGTGACCCGGCTCCGCCTGCTCTCCCCCAACGCCTGCAGTTTTCTGCACGCCTGCAGCCCCCCCATCATCCACGGGAACCTGACCAGCGACACCATCTTCATTCAGCATAACGGCCTCATCAAGATCGGCTCTGGTGCTGGCGGGGAGGGGCTGGGCAGGGGGGCAGGGCTGGGGGAACCTGTTGCAAGTCGAGATCAGAGGACACCCCACGCCCCAGGCCGCTGACACCCGCTCTTTCTCCCCGTGGTCTCCTTCACAGTGTGGTACCGCATCTTCTCCAATGGTTCGTGCGGGATAGGGGTGGGGATGGGAGCTCTGGCCAGGCCGGTCTGCTCAGCGCCTCTGCCCCTTCTTTAGCGCTCCCGGATGATCTAAGGAGCCCCATCCTTGCTGAGCGAGAGGAACTTCGGAACTTGCACTTCTTCCCACCAGAGTATGGCGGTGAGTCTTGGAGGGACCTGTGGCACCTACCCAGCCTGCACATCAGTCCTACCCACCTGCCTCTTCCTTTTCAGAAGTTGCAGATGGGACCGCTGTGGACATCTTCTCTTTTGGGATGTGTGCACTGGAGGTACTGGCACCTTTCCTCCTAGCCCATTCCCAGCTGGCCTCCACCCCATCTCACCGGTGCTGTCCCTTCCCCATGTTGGCCCTGCAACCTCAGATGGCTGTGCTGGAGATCCAGGCTAATGGGGATACCAGAGTCACAGAGGAGGCCATTGTTCGAGCCAGGCACTCACTGAATGACCCCAACATGCGAGTAAGCAGCTTGCCACTACCCCTACCCCCAGCCTGAATTGATGTGCCCAGTGTAGGGCCATTGAGGTACCTAGGCAGGCCAGAGGTATGGCCAGGTTAATGCAGGGGAAGGGTGTGCCAACCTCCAGCCCACTGTCAAGAAAGACTCCACTAAGAGCTCATGCAGGGTTGCAGGCCGGAATGGATCAGAGTATTAAAAGAACAAGGAAACCAGAGAGACATTCCCTAGGTAGGTACTGTTTTATAACAGTCACAAGGCCTAGAGAGGCTGAGGCTGCCCAAGGCAGTGGAGTGAGCATCTGCACCCAGATCTGCCTGACTCCAGGTCCCTGCCTTTAAGATCCAGGTCCAGCTTGTGTGGAGGGCTGTGGTGGGCACAGGGCAGGCAAGGGAGATAGAGGGTGGAAGCCACACAGCATTTCTGGTCCAAATCCAGTGGCTTTGGACCAGAAATGCTGTGTGGCTTGCATGGCTTCTGTGGACGGGAGATGGGAGAACGGGACCTGACTGGGCATGAGAGGCCAAGGAGGGCACCAATGTCTGCAGGGTAGGGACGAACCAAAGGTCATCTCCAGAGCTGGGTCTAAGTTGGGGTGATCAAAAGGGTTAGACTGTGGGTAGGAGAACCTGCATCTGTGAATTGGGGGTCATAGCACTCATTCCCCGCAATTCCTATGAAAGTCAGGGAAAATAGAGCTGATGTTCTCATGAGATGCTGTCTCCTGTGCATGTTCCTGCAGCATCCCTGAGTGGGGAGGACATGGGGATTGGGCCCCTGGGTCCTGGGGGCTCCAGGGTACCTGCTGTCTTCACACTGTGGGGTTAGAGCAGAGAGCCTGCCCCACCCACCTCTCCTCCCCACCCCAGGAGTTCATCCTCTCCTGCCTGGCCCGGGACCCTGCCCGACGGCCTTCTGCTCACAACCTCCTCTTCCACCGAGTGCTCTTCGAGGTACACTCGCTGAAGCTGCTGGCAGCTCACTGCTTTATCCAGCACCAGTGTAAGAACCAGGCAGCGGGCTGGGCCAGGGACCTAGGGTTGGAATACAGACGAGGCCTTGCAGGGCCTGTGACTCAGGCCCACCACCCTGAGTACTGCTGCGGCCCACAGACCTCATGCCTGAGAATGTGGTGGAAGAGAAGACCAAGGCCATGGACCTGCAGGCTGTCTTGGCAGAGGTCCCCAGGCCCCAGCGGCCCCCAATGCAATGGCGGTGAGCAGCGGTTGCCCAACAGCCTCCCCTCTCGCTCCCTGCCTGCCCCTGGCCAGCTACCACTCATGCACCTCCTGCCCTGTGCCAGGTACTCAGAGGTCTCCTTCTTGGAGCTGGACAAATTCCTGGAGGATGTCAGGTGAGAGCTGCTGTGAGACTGGGAACAGGCTCTTCCGGGCCTGAGCCCCCAGCCATATCCTGGTGTGTCCCCAGGAATGGGATCTACCCACTGATGAATTTTGCTGCTGCTCGGCCCCTGGGGCTGCCCCGTGTATTGGCTCCACCCCTGGAGGAGGCCCAGAAGGTCAAGACCCCGACTCCAGAGCCCTTTGACTCCGAGACCAGGAAGGCAGGTTTCTACTCCTGCTGTGTGAGCTGATCTGACAACAGGCACCCTTCTCTTGGGGTCTGCTTGCACTGCAACCCAGCTGTCCTCCAGGCTGGGAGGCCAGATCTAGGCTGGCCCCTTTTGGGGGCTAGGAGTCTGTAGGACAAGCTGGGATACCTGTCTTTCCCAGAGGTTCTTCATTCCTGTAGACTCTCTCCCACCCTGCTGCCTGCCTCCATCCCTCAGTGCACTGAACAGCTTTCCTCTAGGAGTCTCACACACCACCCCCAGCTCTGACCACAACCCCTGGTTTGCTTACTCCCAGACACTTACATCCTGGGACTTCCCCCTCAGGCCCCCAGGCACCATGTTTCCCCAAACCTCCCTTCCTGCAGGGCTGCCTCCTGGCCAGGGTCCTCTCCTGGTCAGCCTCAGCCCCTCCCTCTCTTGTTCATGCCTGTACCCAGGTCCTCAGGGGCCTGGAGTCAGGCAGACCTGGATGCAAATGCTCACTCCACTGCCTTGGGCAGCCTCAGCCTCTCTAGGCCTTATTACTGTTATAAAACAGTTAGTACCTACCTAGGGAATGTCTCTCTGGTTTCCTTGTTCTTTCAGTGCTCTGACCCCTTCAGGCCTGCAACCCTGCATGAGCTCTTAACGGAGCTGACTCTGGCCTTAGATGTGTCCTATGGCCACTTCTCTGATCCTGGCTACCACCATTCCTCAACTGATAATCAACCAATCCCTGCCTGGCCTCCTTCCCCCTGGCTTCCTTCCTTCTAGTGCAGCCTGAGTTCAAGTCCTAACAGTCAAAGCTGCCTGGCTCCTGGCCGCCCAGAGAGTTCAAGTCGCAGTCCAAGCCCCAGGCTCTTCAGGCCTATTCTTGCTGGTTCCCTGCACTTGGGAGCTGTCACATCCAGACTGACCTCTCTCGCCCCTGCTTCCAGAGTTCCCTCCTTTTCAAAGCAATTTCTCTACTCTGAAAACTCCTATTCACCCTTCAGTACCCAGCCCCAGTGCCTACTGGAAGTTTGCCTTAACAGCCAAGTAACCAGCACTGAAATTGCTTTCTAGATTCCCCTTGGAGATTTTTACCATTTTAATCCCAGTTGTCCTTTCTGGGCCTCTTGGCTGAGTTCCAGCCCTTGTAACCCTGGCCTCCTGGTCCCCAGGTGATCCATATGCAGTGCAACCTGGAAAGGAGTGAGGACAAGGCACGCTGGCATGTGAGCAGGGCCCTGGGCTGGGCTGGGAAAGGAAGGGCCTGCCAACTTTGACTTGGCACCGACCACACCCTCCTGCCCCAGCTCACATTGCTTCTGGTGCTGGAGGACAGACTGCACAGGCAGCTGACCTACGACCTGCTTCCAAGTAGGCGACTGGGAACCCCAGGCTGCAGGCCTGAAGGCGGGCGGTGGGCAGTGGTTGGTGCCACAGCCTTATGAGTTCCCATGTGCCCTTGTTGCAGCGGACAGCGCCCAGGACCTCGCGGCTGAGCTGGTGCACTACGGCTTCCTGCGCGAGGTTGGCAGGGTGGGGCGTGGTGTGGCTTGCTGGGAGGGTGCAGGGCTGCTCTGCCGCGGGTCCCCCATGCCTCCCTCCCCTCTTTAGGATGACCGGTTGAAGCTGGCCATCTTCCTGGAGACCACCTTCCTCAAGTACCGTGGGGCCCAGGCCTGATCCTTCCAGCCCTGGAAGCCCTGCCCTGGCTCTGCTGGCTCAGGGCTGTCCCTGTGGGGAAGAGTCCAGCACTTCTTGGAGTTGCCTTTTGCCTGCTAGCCTGGGAGCTGATGAGCACCTGCCCTGCTCGTGAGGATCCCTGGCCTCCTTCAGCAGCATGGGACCCTGAGGTGGTGGTTCAGTGGCTGAGGCAGCCAGCGTGGGGGTACAGGGTGGGATCTTCCATGGACAGACCTCCACCAGGGGAATCACTCCATCACTCTGGGTTGAGCAGCCATCCTAAGTTGGCACCACAGACCCAGGCAGGGTGCCTGGACCTCATAATGTGATGGGGCCCCTGCAGCTGTCATAACCAGTGCTGGGCATCAAGCAGGGCCAGACCCGGCTGGAAAGAGGGTAAAGAGCCTGGAATTGAGACCATGGTCAGCAAAGCCCCTTGGTCCCATGCAGAACAGCCCTGAAGTCCCCCTCTCTGACCTTGCTCTGAGACCAGGATCTGGGGCTCTGGCACCATCACCAATACCCCAGCCCCTCTAATGGGCTATTTCTCTCCTGTATTACCTGGCATGGAGAGGTCAGAGGTCCTCCCTGGAGCAGCTGTATTCTGGGCCTGGAGATGTGGGCTTCTGTTTCTCTGTCTCTCTCTCCCACCCAACTCCTGTCTGGATTTTAGAGGTTTCATTACTTCCATGGATTCTGCCTCCACCTCCAGCGCCCTTTCTTGAACTGCCTCTCCTCCAATTTCAAATTCAGCTAAATGATCTCAAACATTTTAAATTGTATGTATAAATTTAATGTATTCAGGTTTCTGTTTAAGCATTTCAAATGTCAAACCAGGAAGGCTCACTAACTGTATTAGTTCTATATTGCTGCTGTAACATTTATCACAACCTTAGTGGCTCAAAACAACACAAGTTTATTATAATTATGTAGGTCAGAGTCTGATACGAGTCTCACTAGACTAAAATCAAGGTGTTGGCAGGTGGTGTTTTCCTAGGTTGGCAGGTGGTGAAGATCCTAGGGGAGCACCTGCTTCCTGCTCATTCAGGTGTTGGCAGAATTCACTTCTACACAGTGGTGGGTCCTGTTTTCCTGCTGGCAGTCAACTGGGGACCACTCTCCATTACCAGAAGCAGCCTGCATTCCTTGGCTCTCCTTCCTCCACTCAAAGGCAGCAGCAGTAGGTTGAATTTTAGCGTGAGCCAGATATCTGGTTGTCTAAAGCCAGGAAGGTTCTCCATAAGGACTCCTGCCTGCAATTGGGTGGACTCCCCCCAGATAATCCAGGAAAATTGCCCCTCTCAGGGTCTCTAAGATTAATCACATCTGCAGGCATATATTTTGCCATATTAAGTGGCATTCACAGCTCCACTGATTTGGGAATGGATATCTTTGGCAGGGGGCATTCTCCCTACCATACCCCCTTAACCAAAAGCCCAAAACCAAACCAGATTTGCCAAGGCATATCAAATAAATTAAATGAACAACTATAATGAATCTCAAGTTATTTTAAACATTCTAGTACTCTTTACAAATATTTTCAGATTCTCATACCTTTCATCTTAAAATTGCAGATTTCAAATAACCTGCGCATTCTAGGGGAGAATCCTGTTGCTAAAATGATTGTGCATAGTCTTCAACAGTTTGAGTGGCAATCACACAACTGATCTGAACTTAAAAACACCGATACTAAAGTTGCTGCATTTAGTCATGCCTACCTGAGTTTTTAATGTTAAGTTCTATCTTTTCAGAATTATATGCATATTATTTTTAAAATGGAATGGTATGTGTGAGGCCAATAATAAATGCAGTCTCCTACCCTGACTTTCCCCCCGTTCACCACTCTTAGCTGTTTCTGCAGACATTCAGGACCCACATTTTTCCACCCTCAAGCACACTTTAGTCCTATGTATTGGTTGTTCTACATGAGGTGTCTCCAGGTGGCATCCTCTGGAGGAAGGAGTCCTCTGCCTCTGAAACATCACCCCAGTGTGATGGGCATTATAGTTCTCTGGGGGTGAGTAAGCTTCATTACCAAAAGTCTCCACAAAGAACAAGGTATCCTAGTCTAGGTTATATTTTCTTTCTTGTACAACCTTTTCTGTTTTCCCTGGAGTTAATAATTGTCTTTTTTTTTTTTTTTGCTTAGTTTTCTGATATGTATGCCATTAATTCATTTTTAGATTTCCCCGTGTAAGTGTGACTCTCCTCTCAATACTCCACAATCAAGGCATAACTGACTAGTTTCTTCTTCCTGGAGTCCCCAACTTGTTCTGGTATTCTGGCCCTACTGCTAGCCTGGGTCACCCTTCACCAGGATCCTGGAGCCCTTACTCTGTGACTGCATCCCATGCTTTCCTCTTCCTTTGCTGCCCTGAGAAGCAACATCTTTCAAGTTGCCTGGGAGAGGATGCATGGAAGATTATGGGTTCTTTCTCTGTTTGTCCTTATTCAGACCTCACACGTTTTTAAGTGTATCTGGATACAAGAAGTTTGATTTGGTTGAAAGTCACCTGTCCTAAGATTTTGAAGGTGTCATGTCATTTTCTTCTAGTTCCAAGAACTCTCCATGCCTCTGTGAATGCTGGCCCTTTGCCTACAAGCTCTTCTCTCTCATTTTCTCTCAATCTTTTCTTTGCCCCAGTAACTGTTTCATCCATTGTCCAGAGATGAAAATTTTCTTGAATTACTTCTTTCTTTATTTTCCCCTTTCCTTATATTCTGGACAATTTATTGAGATGTCGGACGCATCTTTTGAGAGACGCAATCATGTGTCTAGGTGCCCAGGCTCTGAGCAGATCTGCTGCTCCCTGCAGCATGAGCTCAGTTGTGCCTGTACTTCCTCATCTGGAGCAGTGGAGGGAGACCCTCTGCAAAGGGTCACTGTAAGGTTGGCATGAGCTCCTGTGTGAGAAGCCAGAACAGTGTCTGGAACCAAGCATCTGTCCCTGAAAGCTGCCCCCAGACAGTAGTGCTTGGGGCTCCCCTGGTGGTAGTGGTGAGATCCAGCCCCAGGTTTCTGTGCCTGGAGAGTACTGACTGATCTGATTATGATACTTGACATTTTCTAGCTATCTGGCTTTGTTGTTATGCATTCTGGAAGATTTCAACTTTATCTTTCAATCCTATAGAACTGCTCATGTCCTTTTCACATTTATCTTTTTTCGGGGGGGCATGTACCAAGGATTGAACTCATGGGCACTCAACTATTAAGCCAAATCCTTAGCACCCCCCCCCCACCCCTTTTAAATTTTATTTAGAGACAAGGTCTAAGCACCTCGTTGTTGCTGAAGCTGTCTTTGAACTCGCAATCCTCTTGCCTCAGCCTCCCAAGCTGCTGGGATTATAGGTGTGTGCCACCAGGCCCCTCTCACATTTTTTCATTTGGAATCTCTCTTTCTCTCTCTCTCTCTCTCTCTGTCTCTCTCGTTTGATTAATCTTTCTCCACAGAAAACCTGGGAGAGGATGCATGGAAGATTATGGGTTCTTGGTTTTTGGATGTGACATCTCTGAGGATGTCTTAGCTTCGCTTTCTTCCTCTGCTCCTCTCCTCATCCTCAAATGCTGTGACTCTGGACTGGCCAGTGGCATTTAAGAGTAAGATATCCTTCGTGCCTGGGGCTTGTTATCTGGTGAACTTGGAGGCCAGGCGTCTGGCTGGCATTCTACTAGACACCCCAGCTGCTAATCTTTTCTTTTGAGCTGCTGCAGAAAGAAGAGTCTGTGGAGGCTGGTGCCACATGTGGGGAGGCCAAGCTTTGAAAAGGAGGGTAGAGGAGGTAGGGGAAAGGGCAGGAGTCTCACTGCCCCACTTTCAGAACAGGGCCAGGCCTCAGTGCCCCTCTCCTGGAGCCCCAAAGTACCTGTAAGCCCTGGAGGTAGGGACAGAGGCCTGGATTCTTCTCAGATACTGACATCCACAATCCAGTCTGCTAAAGTAGCTCTGCTTCCACCCTTCCCCAGCTCGGCGTCCCACACCCTTACCCTCGTGTTATTTGCCTTTTTAACGCTACTTTTCTGTCATTTTAGAGGGGTTTCAGGAGGGAGGGGAGGAAATTATTCTGCCATATTTTACTATAGGTGTCTATATTCAATTCTAAAATTTTCCAAGGTTGGTAAGAGACCTTAGCCAGGGAAGACACTTTGTTGCCTTAGATAGCTGAAGATGCCTGAATTTACAGAAGTGGTTTCTTCCAGGTATATAACTGAGTTGAGGTTTTGGGACTGAGCACAGCCTATGGCAAATGTCAGGCGAGCTCTTCACACAGTACAGATGGACACGTGGGCACCTTTAAACGTAGCTCAGGGCTTACTGGAACCTCCTTGCATACTGTTCCTACAGGATAGGCTCCTGAGCCATCTTCTGGAATGCAGGGCCACCGACTGCATGTCATTCCATCTAGGAAGCAAAGCACCCATTCAAATCACTAGTAAGGAAAACAGGCTGACAATTAAACGGAGTCTCCTGACTTCGGAGATGTTACAATGCAAAACGATGCTTCTCAAAACCAGTGCGGTCTCAGCTGTCCACGCAGACTCCCTCGGCCCGGGGGTGGACGGACCGCTCTTTTCCCCGCCACCTCACGGAGAGTAAGCGGACGTCTGGTGCAGTTTGCAGCAGGCAGAGGGTGAGTGGCGGAGCTGGGCCAAGCCTGCGCGCAGCGGACCGCCTCTCCCCGCCCGCTCCTCCAGTGAGCCCCGCCCGTCTCGAGGCGTTCACTGTTCCTCGCCTCCCGGAAGCGCGTTCCTCCCTCCACGTCGCAGGCACAAGGTCGTTATCGCGAGAGTTTCTATGCCGGCACCCAGATCGCGCGAGACTGCGGAAGAAGCGGGAGCGTGTGGCGCGCGCGGCGGCCGCGACGGACGCAAGATGGCGACGGCGACCATAGCTCTCGTAAGTGAGCCCCCCACGGCCGCGGGCGGCCCTCGACTGTTGGGAGCGGGTCTTCTGCCCGGCCAGTGCGCGGAGGGCCCCCGGAGACGCGGCGGTCTCCCCGGGCCCCGCGCGGAGCCCCTGCAGCCGTGGGGCGCGCGGGGCGGGGGCGGGGCGGGCGCGCGCCGGCGGCGGGCCCGCGGCTGCAGCTTCCGGCCCGTGGACTCCAGCTTCCGGCGGCGCGGCTGGTGGGCCGGCCCGGCACCGGCCTTGGGTCGCTGGCGCGCAGTGCGCCCACGGTCCCGGCGTCCGCTCCCGGAGTGCGCCCCGGCGCGGTGGAGCGGGAGGGCGGGCCTCGGCTTCCGCCGGTGCTCTGCAAGGAAGCGCGGCCGAGGAGGACGTCCTCCCTCGTCGCACGTCTCCGGGCAGTCGCTCTGTCCCACGCTCTGTGGGAGTCTTTGGAGCGCAGTGAGGAACCAGGCAGAGGCAGTCACCGCCTCGGTCCGCGGTCTGGTGGCACCAGTGACCGCCTACCCCCCCGGTGCCTGGTGCTGGGCGGCCGAGGGAGTGTGCTCAGGTTGCGCTCAGAGGAGCCCCTCCCTGCTCCGCTCTGCCCGCCTCCGCCGGCGCAGAGGGTGCAGGAAGCGTTAGTGTAGAGGGAGAGCCCTGTGCACCACACCGACACCGCCGCCCGTCCTTCTTCCCACTTGGCTTAAGCTGCCCTCCGCTCCTGGACCCTTTCCCTCTGCACTTCACCCCTTTGTTACCTGCTATTCTCCCCCAGCCTACACCCGGAGGGATGGGCTAAGGTCTGTTTGAGGAGGCACCTTGGTCGGATCCATAAGATCAGGGAGTGCAGGGGGGCTGCCATTGACAGGCTCTGAGCTGAAAGTTGGGGCAGAAATTGTAGGATGCCTGAGCGTGTGAGGACAACCCAGTGTGTGAACCTTACATCATGGATAACTTTCTACCCTGCCTTGCTGTTTCTGGAAGCCATATGAACAAATGAAGCCAGAGGGTTGAGGACTTGATGCTTGTCCTTGGGCAGCAGTGCAAGTTGATGGCAAAGGAGAGGGAGGCTCTGAGACAAGGATTAGATACCTGGGAAGAGAGTGAATGGCTCAGCTCAGGGGGACTTCCGGGGTGAGCTGGGGTTCAGCTCTATTATGGTGCAATGGGAGACAGGTAGTGTCATTGTTGAGATGGACATGGGCAGCAAACTGGGGTTTTCAGTGGGGTGTTTGTTGCCCTTGAAATCTCCCAGGCTTGCGACAGCAAGCTCTGGAGGTCTGACAACGTTTCTCTTTTAATCTTGTATTTGTGTGTGTGTGTGTGTGTGTGTGTGTGGTGTAGATGATTGAACTCAGGGCCTTTAAGCCCACTCTTCCACTGAGCTGCACCCCCATTCCCCGCTGTGCAGGCTAGGCACAGTGAGAGCCTGTTCTCACTGTCACGGTGCTTCAGCTTTTGTGGGAGGGCGAATGGAGTTGCTGAAATGGGCTGATACAGTTGGGGTAGGGAAGGATGCAGAAGAGTCTCATCTCTTTGGACTTTCTGCTGCCTTGTGTTGCAGAAACAGGTCAGCAGCCCCTTTCCAACAAGGCTCATTTTTATTGCATTGTCTGACTTATTGTTTCAATCTTCCCTTCTCTGCTGCCAGACCTGCTTCAACTTGGGGTTCATCACCTTGGGTTTTTTCTCGCTTCCCCATGAACAGTCGTCATCTCACAAAGGCCCTCCTTGGCTGCTATAGCTTAATATGCCTCACACTTTTCATCTTGTGTTTTTATTTTTTTTTTCTTAGTGTTCCTTAATACAGAAATCATCTTAGATGTCAACTGCATGTTGTTTGTCAGCACCTGACCACGAGACTCCAGAGGAGTTGTTTTTCTCTCCCCTGTTGTGGTGCTCAGCACTGAGTCTTGTCACATAGTGAGCAGCATGGTTCCATATGAAGGGACCTGAATAGATGGCAGATAGCCTTCTCTAGCCAGCCCCACTCTAGGGGTCTGACCCTGATACTGTTAACAATGCTAATTGCTGCAACCTGTGGCTTTCTTTCCATGTGCAGGGACTGGCTACCTAAAATACTTCATTTCAGAGAGACTCAGTAAATCTTCATGGCAACCCTAGAAGAGAACATTCCCCTTTACAACTAGGACCTAAGGCCTAGATACATTATGTTATTTGTCCTAAGTCACTTAAATTTTTTGTCCTATAATGGAAATAGTTTGTTCTGGGCAGAACTGGTGTTTGCACCCCAAAGAGGGGACTTCCTGTCCCTCAAGGTACTGTTGCCTGGTGCTGGGGAACATTACGTCTTCAAAGCATGCCATTTTCATTGCCAGAGGGTGACAGCATATGACTAGATACGATGATAAGTGACAATTTTCTTCACACTTTTTTTAGTGATTGGTTAGAATAGAACTCTGGATTCAATATGATTAAAACTTCATTCTTCCATGAATGGGGTGAACAGGGTGGGATGTCCTGTGGAATATCTCCCACTGGACTGAATTTTTCCAGGAAGTCTCATGTGAGCTGTGTCCTGCTCTCCGCAGTGTCCTTGTCCACACTGGTTGGTGTAATTTGGGGGAGCAGGAAGTTTTACAGTGCCCAGGTTTACCTGTTTACAGATGTCTCGGGCTGCACCTGCAGAAACAGCCTCTGCTCTGTGGGGGGGAATGTCAGAGGGCCCTCTTTCTTTTGGTTCTCTGGGGTGCTGTTTCTGAGCAGCAGTGGGACTGAGCTGGTCAGTGGAGCATTGGAAGCAGTTCCAGGCAAGGTGGGGTGTGGGGCTAGGTTGGCCAAAGTGTTGGGGCCCCTTGGCCAGGTCTCCCCAGTGGGCCAGCTGTGTTCTTCCCACACCTTTAGAAGCCTGAGGATCTGAGTAGTGTGCCTTGGATGAGTCAACTGGCCTCTGGTTCTGTCTATGCATGGTTCCAGGGTGGGCATAGCCATCCCTTCTTGTTCTTGAGCAGGGATCAGGGAGGGGTGCATTCTACCTTGTTCCTGCTGCACAGCCTCTAAGAACATGTGAAGGCTCATTACCAAGTTCTTCCATCCCCACAATACTGCCCACCTCCTGTCTGCCCTTACCATCCCATAGGACATGGCAGTTGCTGTTCTCTCTGGGTGTGGGTCCAAGCTCCCAGTTGCCCTTGGACAGTGTGCTGTTGGGGAGGGAGGCTTGGGCTTGACCAGAGCCTGTGAAAGGACCAGGAGACTGATGCTAAGCTGAGGGCTGTCCACATGTGTACAGGCTGCTGCCTCAGGAGGAAGGTGGTCACCTTGTCTTCCAGCCTGGCCCAGTCTGTCAGCAGGAGAGGGTAGCTTTCTTTGGCATGGGACAGGAGCACCACTTGCTCTCTACCTTTTCCTCCCTGTCCGTTCGTGGGGACTTGCTGCCATTCAGGTCTGCCCCAGGATGCTCTGCTTTTTGCCAGGACCTGGGCAGCTGTAGGTGTGATCATGGGTTGAGGAGTGGGCAGTGTAAGTGGGGGTAGTTCTGGGACTATTCAGGGGCCCAGCTGAAGCTGGACCCTTCCTGTGCCCTTGAATAGCCTTCCTTGCTTAGCCCTTCACTTGGGAAGAGGAGAGGGCCTGGTAGAGTGTGACTTTCAGTTACAGCATCTCCTTCCTGCCTGCAGCAGGTCAATGGCCAACAAGGAGGGGGGTCCGAGCCAGCAGCGGCGGCAGTGGTGGCAGCGGGAGACAAATGGAAACCTCCACAGGTACTGATCTCAAGCATCCTCTCCCTCAGGCACACCTGTCTGCCCGCCCGCCTGCCTGCCCGCCTACCCGCCTGCCTGCCCGCCTACCCGCCTGCCTGCATGTCCCTGGGGCCAGAGAGGCCTGGCTAGGGCAGGTGGGGAGAAGCCCAGGGATCCTTCCCTGCCTTCTGAGCAGACATCGTCTGCAAGACTGTGGCCCATCCCTGAGCCTCTCCTGATCCCTCCCCACCCTGTTTCTGGCCTGGCTTCTCTCCTATGGGTCTGTCCTGCCTCAAGCCCCGGTCAGGGCCTGGCAGTGGGCTGGCTGGGCAGGGGCATTGGGTACTTTAGCTGTGCTTGCTCCTTGCTGCCAACTTGGTGCAGAAGGGGGTAGACTTTCTGTTGCAAGACAGGCAATGTTTTGTTTAGAGCCAGAAGTATAGATTTTCATTTTAGTTTTGTTTTTATTTAGACAACAAAACAACATACAAAGTCAAAGCACAAGTGTGGGAATCCAGCCCCCACCTTCTCTGCATCCCAGGCTCAGGGTGGGTGAAACAGGTCTTGTCCTACTCTAGTAAAATGGCCCATGGGAGCAAGCCCTCTGGGAAGTGGAGCTGGGCTCTGTTGTCACTGGGTGACAGGTTCTTTGTGCCTGTCTGTGGCTGTACCTGCCACCAGAGGGTTCTGGCAGGCCTCTTGGGCCTAGTCCCTCCTCCTGGCCCCCAGGCACCCTCAGGAGTGGGACAGGGGTGTGGTGTGTCACCTAGACCCTGGGAAGCTTTGGGTCTGAAGCTCCAACCCCAGCTGCTGTCCAGCAGCCATTGGTGGGTGGGAGAAGGGCCTTTTGTTCACCAAGACAAAGAGGAGATTGAAAAGTTTCTAGGGGGTGAGGGGAACTGGCATTGATTTCCATGGTGACAGCCTGCTCTAGCATTCCAGCTTCTGCTTGGGCCCTCTCCCACTAAGGAGGAATGGGCTTGGGGCCAGCTGGGAGGGCAAAGAAAGGCCTAGTATGAGCCATACTGCAGCTCACCCACTGCCAGACCTTGCTATATCTTGGGGCCTGCTTGCAGTTCTGGTTGCCCAGGAAGGCCTTCTAGCCTTCCTACCTGTTGACCTTGGGCTAGAAACCCCGCACTCAGGAGTCCAGGATGAGGGTCTTAGAGTTTGGGTCAGCTGAACCCTGCTGGCTTTCTTTGATCCCCAGCCGTTGCTCCCACTCATGGTCTGGATTCTTTCCTCTCTTTCCCTCTCAAGGCTGTGTCTGGAAGCCTGGAAGGGTGTTGGTCTTTTGAGTTGGTAGGCAGGCAGGCATGCTCTGTCCACCCTCCATCCCGCCACCCCCGCTCTGCTGGCTCTAGTGCTGGGCTTCTCTCCCTGCTTGGATGGCTGTGTCCCCCTGCAAAAACTTGGAAGTGGATTAGACAAAAGGAATGTAAACATGACCCTAAACATAATCCACTTAGGTTCGCAGCCTGCTGTGGCGAGCCCACCCCTGCCCAAGTGCCTCCTGGTTTGTTGACGTGGTTGGCTGGGTGCTGTCTCCCTGGGGCTGCTCTGTTCCTGGTTCTCCCAGGGGACTTAGCACATCGTGAAGTCTGATAGAGGCAGGCTGGAGCCCCCTTAGGGCTCATGTGGCCTGGGAGTGCTTAGACTCTGTGATGTGTGCACAGGGCCTTGACGTAGGGCCAAGGATGAACATTGTCAGGAAGGAGGCCCTTTGTCTGTACTTGCTCCTTGGCCGGCCCCTGGAACTCGAAGCTGTGTCTGTGTCCATAACAGGGGCTGTGAACAATCTTAAGAGGCCAGGATGCCAGGTGGCATAGGAGTAAGGAGTCCCTGAATGCCCTGAAAATACCAGCCCTACTCCTCCTTCCCTGGAAAACAGCTAGCCTGGATCCCCTGCAGGAGGTGGGGTGGAAGCTCTGGGAGCAGTCTGGCAACGAGGGCTGGCTCCTTTCCTATCACCCCCTACCTGCCTTGGTAGCTCCTAAGGAGTCTTCTGTGGTCTGGGCCCCTTAACTGCTTCAGGATGGTGCAAGGGCCCCCAGAGTACCCACTTGCCTCAGTCTATGTTCCACCCATGGATCCTGGGGGAGAAAGGCCTAGGATGGGGACAGCAGAGTTAGAAGGGGGTCCTATATCCACACAGTCAGTAGACAGCCTGGTTTTGGGCTGGTCCCTCCCTGGGAAGAGGCTGGGGAGATGGAGGGTGGGGTTTCTGGGACCACACAAGGGAGACCTGAGCCGGCTGCTACATGACTCCCTTGCTTCACCTTCTAGGGCACAGATTCCATCAAGATGGAGAATGGACAGAGCACAGCCGCCAAGCTGGGGCTGCCTCCCCTGACGCCTGAGCAGCAGGAGGCCCTCCAGAAGGTGAGCACCTTCCTCCAGAGCCTGTGGGCATGGCTGCTGAGCTGGGTGAGTGGGGGCACACCATCTCCCTGCGGGCGGGCCCCCCAGTGCTCCTCACTGCTGTCTCTCGCAGGCCAAGAAGTATGCCATGGAGCAGAGCATCAAGAGCGTGCTGGTGAAGCAGACCATCGCACACCAGCAGCAGCAGCTCACCAACCTGCAGGTGAGCCCCACCACTCTCCCTCCACCCCCACTTCACTGTCTCGGGGGCTGGCTCTGCTGGAGGCTGTCCTGCCCAGCCTGGGCCAGGAGGCCTCCACTGCCCCTCCCCATCACCTACACCATCTCCTCCTCCTCCTTCTCTTCCTCCTCCTGTGCCTGTGGCCACCCCCTAAAGGTGTTATGATTCTCATATTCTCAAGGACTCATTCTCAAGATCCCAGGGTCCTCCCTGAGGCTCCAGCGGCCCAGCTTTTCTGCCTGTTGCTCACTATGGCCCCTTCTCACCTGCCTCCCTGCTCCTTCTCTGTAGCTCTGCCCCATTCACCCTTGGGGTCTCCCCCACACCCTTGTCCCCCAGGCTGTGCACAGCTATAGTGGCACTGTGTAGGGTATGTCCTCCCTGCCCCCATGGTCAGGCCCCACCCTTCTGCATCCAGACCACCTGGGCTGGGACCCAGGACTGAGGGGACAGTCTAGGGGTGCCTCACTGGGCCATGCTCTAGACTAGAGGCTGTGCTTTCTGTGTGGGGCCAGTAGGTTCCTGGGCCTTGTGCCCTCCCCCTGCCCAGGCCAGTCCTCAGACATTCACGCTGCCAGGAGATGTCCTGGCTGTTCACCGTGCTCCATCAGTCCCTCTCCTCCCTCCCTCCCTTCCTTCTGCCCTGGCCAGTCCTGCTGCAAAGTCTGCAGGGCAGGGCACCTGGGGCTCTGCGGCCCCCCTGGGCAGGTGCCGTTGCAGTGTGGGAAGGCAGGCGGGCCTCCCTGGCAGGGCGGGGACTCCGGGCCTGGCCGCTGTCTGCGTGAGGTGTTGACGAGAGCGGGAGACTGCTCGGCTCCAACAGACTGAACTCTGTCTTTACTGTCTTTCAGATGGCAGCAGTGACAATGGGCTTTGGAGATCCTCTCTCACCTTTGCAATCGGTCAATAGAAATGCTCACTTCTTCCGGGGCTCATGTCCTTAGTCAGGGCTAGAGGGGGGCAGTGCAGCCCACTGCTGGGGACCTTGCTCCCCTGGCCGGCCCTGCCCGTCAGCTCTGGACGAGCACAGCAGAGCGCCAGGCATGGCGGGGCCAGTGGTGTGGGCACCCACCCCAGGACCGCCCCTGGGGAGGCCTCCATCTGCTCTGAGGGCCCGCCTTAAAACTAACCGGCCAGGTAACTGCGGAGGGCAGCCGCGGCAGCCAGCCAGGGAGGGTAGCTGCCGGTGCCAGGCTCGTCTGTGCCCTGCTGCCCCACGCAGGGTGCACCACGGGCCACCAGGTCGCCAGTCTCCAGGCTGCCTAGGCTCTTGGGTTGGGCTGAAGACCCTGAGGAGAGAGGGGTCCTAACTTGTGGCCCCATCAGACCCTGGAGGGAGGACGGAGGGGAGGTGGGGGGTGGGGGGATGAGTGAGTGAGAAAGGGAAGGGCAAAGATTTGGGCCATGGGCCTGGGCTGTCAGCAAGGTCTAGAGGCCAAGGAGGAGGCAGAGGCCATAGCTGTGCGGGGCTGCAGCAAGCAGAGTCTTTTCCTGCCCCACAGGCAGTCTGAGGCGGCCAGACACCATCCTGGGGAGGATCCTGAGGGGGAGATATGGCCCTTTCTCTGGGGGCCATTTGGAGGACTTGGGCCAATCCTGAGCGAGCTTCCCTCATTGGGGAGACACTGTGTGTCAGAAAGGCAGCTGTCGACCCTCTGAAGACACCTGGGCTATGGGGGTTGTGGTCAGGGAGAAAGCTGTTTGCCCACCTGTAGATGGGGAGTCCCACCTTGAAGGGGAGGCATGGCCCTTTCTTGGGGAACATAGGCCTGAGGGACAGATGGGGCTTCATCTTGATGTAAGCGGAAGCCTGGGGCCTATTTGTTAGGGAACCCAGTTTGAGGAGGGAAGAGTCAAGTTTTCAGAGACTTCCTAGTTTGAGGGAAGGTAGTCCAACCATGGGGAGTCCTGTGTTGGGCAGCTAGACTCTAAGGGAGGGGCCAGGCCTGTGCCAGGCTTTTTGACACAGATAGGAGTAAACTGGTCTCTGCTGGGAACCTTCACAAGGGCCAGGGGAGCCCTTGTTCGTGTTCAGGCAGGGTCCTGGGGCGTGTCTTCCTGTGGCCCACAGTGCTTGGCTCTGGAACTCCCTGCCTGGCACAGCTGTGAGGTGGCAGGGGAGAGATCCCCATTCTTGAGGGTTCAGGGAGGTTCCTCAACGCAGTGGCCCAGCCCACAACCAAGGCTTGCCAGTTTCCCAGCTCCAGGGAGCCCCAAGGTTTCTCAGTTGGGTTCTCCGCTGCCTCATGACACTTCTGGGGACCAGGCCAGTGGCTCTTGCCTGTGCTCTTGTGGCTCCAGGCGTAGGTCTAGCAGCTCTTTTCAGAGGGGAGCGGGGCGTTGGGATGGGAAGAGTATAGGTCACTGAGCCCCTGCCTGAGTTGGTCCCGCATGAGCGACTATTCCTCGTTCTCTCCAGGGAGCCCCCGTCTGGGCTCCTGAACTCCCCTGGGGTTTCTTCTGGGCAGTGGCTGCCCTGTCTTCTGTCACCCTCTCTTCTGGCCTCCATGCCAGCCAGTCCCTCCAGCTTGGATGACTCCTCCTTCCCTTTTCTGTTGCAGTACTTGGCTGGGAAGGTGGGAGGATCTCCCAGCCCGGCCCGGGGTACCTGACCCTGGGACTGGAGGGTGAGCGTGGTGGGAGGGCGCAGAGCCCTGCCTCCTGGCCACCAGTCAGTTTTGCAGCTGCAGTCTGCCTGGGACTGGGCGGGCTGGGCTCGTCTGTGTACTGCTGTTGGGCCTGGCCTTCTTCAGGGTGGGGTCCTGCTGACCCCTGTGCCCTGACTTTAGGGGCCAAGCCTGCATCTTGCTGCTGGGTGGGGATCACTCCCCACCGCAGAGTTCATGGGGCAGGTGGGTGGGCCAGGAGGGGAGAGGGCTGCTAAGCCCCTTGCCTGCCTCCCTGACAAGCCAGTGGCGCTCTCTCCTTCTGTTCTGCTATAGATGGCAGCTCAGCGGCAGCGGGCACTGGCCATCATGTGCCGGGTCTACGTGGGCTCCATCTACTATGAGCTAGGGGAGGACACCATTCGCCAGGCCTTTGCCCCTTTTGGCCCCATCAAAAGCATTGACATGTCCTGGGATTCTGTCACTATGAAGCACAAGGTGAGCAGACTAGGTCTACCCCAGTTGCCTTGGCCTACCCTCCTTGGGGTTCTTCCAAGCCTGATAGGGTTTCCTGTGTCTAGGGCTTTGCCTTTGTGGAATATGAAGTCCCAGAAGCTGCACAGCTGGCCTTGGAGCAGATGAACTCAGTGATGCTGGGAGGCAGGAACATCAAGGTGAGGGTGTGGGTGCAGGTGTTGGGCTTTTGGGCCTTGAGAATGTTCTGTCTAGTCTCCCAGATGTGTCGAGCAACCTCACAGAAGCCTGCTGTGACTAAGTCTGACAGGTGCTCTCGGTCCCTTCCCCTTCCCCAGGTGGGTAGGCCCAGCAACATAGGGCAGGCCCAGCCCATCATCGACCAGCTGGCTGAGGAGGCACGGGCCTTCAACCGTATCTACGTGGCCTCCGTGCACCAGGACCTCTCGGATGATGACATCAAGAGTGTGTTTGAGGCCTTTGGCAAGATCAAGTCTTGCACACTAGCCCGGGACCCCACAACTGGCAAGCACAAGGGCTACGGCTTCATTGGTGAGCTGGGGGTGCTGAGGAGAGGTGGGGGCCCACCTGGTGCTGGGACTGGCCCTCCTCACTGCTGCTCCTGCCCTGCAGAGTACGAGAAGGCCCAGTCGTCCCAGGATGCCGTGTCCTCCATGAACCTCTTTGATCTGGGTGGCCAGTACTTGCGGGTGGGCAAGGCTGTCACACCCCCCATGCCCCTGCTAACACCTGCCACCCCAGGAGGCCTTCCGCCTGCTGCCGCTGTGGCCGCAGCTGCAGCCACAGCCAAGATCACAGCTCAGGTGAGGGGGTGGACAGGTGCTCTAGTCATTTGGGAGCCAGCTCTTGATATGGTCTTGGGTGGAGGTAGCCAGACTGGGGACTGAGTGTGGTTGCCTTCTGGGTTGCAGGAAGCAGTGGCTGGAGCAGCTGTGTTGGGTACCTTGGCAACACCTGGACTGGTGTCCCCAGCACTGACCTTGGCTCAACCCCTAGGGGCTCTGCCCCAGGCTGTCATGGCTGCCCAAGCTCCTGGAGTCATCACAGGTGAGTCTGAGTAGGCCAAGGCTCTCCAGGCCTTCCTGCCCCTCATTTCTAGGCTCTCTGCCTTCACCTGCCCAGGGTGGGCTGGCCATGGCGACCAGCTCTGCTTCCTGCTAAGGTGGGGGTTGTGGGGATAGCTGCTGGACCTGGTTGGTTTTGCTGCAGGTGTGACCCCGGCCCGTCCTCCCATTCCGGTCACCATCCCCTCTGTGGGGGTGGTGAACCCCATCCTGGCTAGCCCCCCAACACTGGGTCTCCTGGAGCCCAAGAAGGAGAAGGAAGAGGAGGAGCTGTTTCCTGAGTCTGAACGGCCAGAGATGCTAAGTGAGCAGGAGCACATGAGCATCTCTGGCAGCAGTGCCCGCCACATGGTCATGCAGAAGCTGCTGCGCAAGCAGGAGGTGGGTGAACAGACCCTGGGTCGGGATGTAGGGGTGGGGAACATCTAGGCAGGCCACAGTGCTCAGCTGTCTCCTCCCCACAGTCCACAGTGATGGTTCTCCGCAACATGGTGGATCCCAAGGACATCGATGATGACCTGGAAGGAGAGGTGACAGAGGAGTGTGGCAAGTTTGGTGCTGTCAACCGTGTCATCATCTACCAAGAGAAGCAGGGTGAAGAGGAGGATGCAGAAATAATTGTAAAGATTTTTGTGGAGTTTTCCATGGCCTCAGAGACTCACAAGGCCATCCAGGCCCTCAACGGGCGCTGGTTCGCTGGCCGCAAGGTGGTGGCTGAAGTGTATGACCAGGAGCGTTTTGATAACAGTGACCTGTCTGCGTGACCTTGGGCCAGTTTTCTGGACTTGCACTTGTTCCTTGTTTCCTCTGGGTTTTATAGTGATAAACAGTGGTGTCCCTGGGACCAGGCACTCGGCTCTACCAAGCCCAACCTGTAGTGTGCATAAAGTGCAGATGCTGCTGGCCCTGAGCATCCCTGTGTCCGGTGGTCCCATGACCCAGCCTGGGTGGGTGGATGTGCCTCCCCCTAGCTTGGCAGAAATCTCCAGTGGAGAGGGCGTGCCTTCCGGTGGAGCTGGGGGCTGGCCTGTGCAAGCGGGCTGGGCGCCCTGCTGTGCTGTGTCGGTGGGAATGGGTTTGCCGCCATCGCCCACGCACCTAGTGCTGGGGGAGGCCTAGTCGCCGATCTCCGGCACTTAAATTAAGGACGAAACGAGTGCCTTTTTACCCGCCCCGCTCGTGGTTCTCGGGGTCGGGCCTACAGGTGCAAGTGTCTGGCCGCCGCCGCGTCTCGCGCCTGGGCGGGGCGGAGCGTCCCGGCAGGCTGTGCGTGCTGCCGCTACGGGTCCTCGTAGGCGCCGCAGGGCCTTCTGGGGGCTGCAGTTCCGGGTGGCGAGGGAGGGCCTCGGTTTCCCGGCGGGCAGCGCGGCCGGGCGGTTGTCGCAGGCCGTCGCGGGCAGCAGAGGCGGTTCCGGCTGCGGCTCTGCGGGCGGGCGGGCGGCGAGTTGAGCGGGCCGGGGGGCGGGGATGCGGAGCCGCCGCCGCCGCCTGAGAACCTGAGCGTCGCCGGGCCCCGCCCGCGCGGTCACCACAGTCTGAACGCGCCGCGCTTCCCGAGCGCGGGCCGGGCCCAGCGCCGGCCGCACCGCGTCTGGGTCCCGGCGGCCCGCCCCCCGCGCGCCGCCTCGCCCGCGCGCTCGGCGCTCATGCGGGCCGAGCCCCGCCCCCCGGCCCGAGCCCGCCGAGCGCCCCCCGAGCCAGCGAGCGCCGTCCGCCCGCACCATGCTCAAGTGCATCCCGCTGTGGCGCTGCAACCGGCACGTGGAGTCGGTGGACAAGCGGCACTGCTCCCTGCAGGCTGTGCCCGAGGAGATCTACCGCTACAGCCGCAGCCTGGAGGAACTGCTGCTCGACGCTAACCAGCTGCGCGAGCTGCCCAAGGTGAGCGGCCGCCGCACCTGCCATCCTGACGCCCGAGGCGCGGCGCCCGGCGGACTGGACGGGTACTGTCCCGCTGCGGCTGCCGGCTGGGGCGAGACCTCGGCGGACGCTGCCGGGCGGGGCACCGAGCTGCAAGCCGGCCCAGCTGGTTCTTACTGGCCAGAGCCCCGCCCCGGTCGGCCACCCCCACCCCCACCGCCTGTGCTAGCACCAGGTGGCCGCGGTCCTTGGGTCCGTGCCTGGGGATGGAGTCGAAGAGCTGCTGAATGAAACCCGTGCACGGGGGCGAGGGAGGGAGATGGGACCAGGGTAGAAGGTGGACCTGGCGTGGCAGTGGATACAACTTGCTGGGCTGCGCTGAAGGTGGGGTCCTGGAATTCTCCCTGCACTGCCGCCTTTCCCTTTGGGTGCGGGCTGGGTGGGGCCTCCTAGAGTGCCCAGCCTGTCAGGTTTGTTCTCTGCAACCTCTCTGTGGGGTCAACTCTCGTGTCCCACGGTTCTTCCCGTCAGCTTGTTTTTCTTCTAGGGTCTTCCCAAAATCCCTAGAAAGGAGCCAAGAGAAAGCAGATCACGAAAGATTTCCTTTTCAGGAACACGGGTCTAAATGATCTGTTGTTCAGGGGTTGGGTGCCATGGAGGGTGTGGCTTTGCTCTGGGCAGTTCTGTGTTTCGTGGTCACCAACAGAACTTGTCTGTGTGCCCTGTGATTCCTGTGTATGGCATTGAATGTTTTGTGGTAGTTTGCTGTTTTTAGGGGTTTTTTTCCCCCTCTCTTTTTGTGGGTTTTGTTGAGCTTTTATTGATTATTGTCAGAAAGCAGCAGTAAGCACCATTGGGGGGGTCCCTCGGTGACTGATCTGTGGATGAAAGAAGTTTTTAGGGTGGTGGTTGGAGGTCTGAGGGTCACTCTGGGCAGCTTCTCAGCTGGGCCAGTTACGTGAGAGATGCAACAGATATGGAGGCTCCTGTGAGGTGATCAGGGGACGAGATGTCAAGTGGGAAATGGAGTCTGACCAGGGCCGGGTGCTGTGTGTTTCCCTGTTTTCCTCTCAGCAACTGGGGCACCATGGCTAGATCCCTGTACCTTGTGACCTGGGGCAGGAAGAGTTTTAGAGACCTGGGACTTTCTAAGTGTTCGGGAGCCCTTTTCTTTTTCCTTTTTTTTTTAATACTCAAGTTCTAGGTAGATACAACATCTTTATTTTACATTTATGTGGTGCTGACGATTGAACCCAGTGCCTTGTGCATGCTAGGCGAGCGCTCTACCACCGAGCCACAACTCCAGGCCCCTCAGGAGCCCTTTTCTGTCCTCGGGGGTTGCAGCTGTGGAACCGTTCCCTGACTGTACCCCCTACTCACAGCCCTTCTTCCGGCTGCTGAACCTGCGCAAGCTGGGCCTCAGTGACAACGAGATTCAACGGCTGCCTCCTGAAGTGGCCAACTTTATGCAGCTGGTGGAGCTGGACGTGTCCCGTAATGGTAGGTGGGCAATACAGGGTGAGACAAGGAGGTCCTGGCAGCTGTACGCATCTCTCTATGGTGACCTTCCCACAGATATTCCTGAAATACCTGAGAGCATCAAGTTTTGCAAAGCCCTAGAGATTGCAGACTTCAGTGGGAATCCTCTGTCCAGGTGAATTCAGTGGTGGGGGTCAGTGTGACTGTGGGAGTCTTGCAGCCCTGCTCTGAATATCTGAGGTCCTCTGCTTTCACCTTCCTCTGCCAGACTCCCTGATGGCTTCACACAGCTGCGCAGCCTGGCTCACCTGGCCCTGAATGACGTGTCCCTACAGGCACTGCCCGGGGATGTGGGCAAGTGAGTGCTGCTCGTGAACTGGTCTGGGGGAGGATCAGCTTGGCCTTGCCTCCCTCAGTCTCAGCCCTGGTCTCTCTCTCAGTCTGGCCAACCTAGTGACCCTGGAGCTCCGGGAGAACCTGCTCAAGTCTTTGCCTGCGTGAGTGTGCTGGGCCTCCACCTTGCGTGGGCGGAGCGATGCTGGGCCTGGGCCTTGAGACCACACCAGGACTGTCTCTTGTGCAGGTCCCTGTCTTTTCTGGTCAAGCTGGAACAGCTGGATCTGGGAGGCAACGACCTAGAAGTGTTGGTATGCTGGGAGCCATTGGGTGGGGCACAGGGGTGTAAGACAGTTACTCCTGGTGGGCACAGCAGGGCATCTCTGTGGCCACACTGGGTTCTCCTGTCCTTATCCCTTCTTTTAGCCGGACACTCTGGGAGCTCTGCCCAACCTGCGGGAGCTGTGGCTGGACCGGAACCAACTGTCAGCACTGCCCCCGGTGAGTGAGGGCGGGACTGGCCTCCTACCTCCAGCTGCTGTCCTCTGACCCTGTGCCTGCCCTTAGGAGCTCGGGAACCTAAGGCGCTTGGTGTGTCTGGATGTGTCTGAGAACCGGCTAGAGGAGCTGCCGGTAGAGCTGGGGGGTCTGGCACTTCTCACAGACCTGCTGCTGTCCCAGAACCTGCTGCAGCGGCTTCCTGATGGCATTGGTCAGTGCACCCAGGGGGGCCTAGGGGTTGCATGCCCTGGTCAGGCGGCCCCACAAGCTGTCAGCAAAGGTACTGGTGGGCATTAGATGAGGGTTCTTATGTCATCCAAGCTGGAAGCATCTCAAGGAAGGGAACTGGGGCCAAGACTCAAGTTGGGTCCTGAGACATCTAGGTATCAGCCTACAGGGGCAGGGTAGTTCACGTGGCAGAGTGGGTTCAGGTCTTATGAACATGGATAGCGGGCATAGTGTTTTCCCAGAAGAAGTCAGGTGGGCAGGGCTGTTTCAGGTCTGTAGTGGAGAAGACGGGAGGGTGAGCACAGGTCTGCTGCAGCTCAGGGTTCTCGGGGTCCTCTGAGGAGCCATGGGATCTGGCTGTAGCCATGCAGAAAGCTGGTCTCTACTGGAGGGTTGGGTCAAGTGTTCAGATTTGCCCTTGGCCCCACTCAGCCTGATCACTGTGTTTCCCTGACACCAGGTCAGCTGAAGCAGCTGTCTATCCTGAAAGTGGACCAGAATCGCCTGTGTGAGGTGACTGAGGCCATTGGTGACTGTGAGAACCTCTCTGAGCTGATCCTCACAGAGAATCTGCTAACGGTAGGCAACCCTGGCTACCAGGCAGAGAGGTGCTCAGTTCCTAAGGAGTTGTCCTCAGCGTCATCTTGAGACGATGGGGCCTGGAGTGTGTAGGGTACAGTGAGAGTGCCAGCACACAGCAAGAGCCGAAGGGGCTGCTAGCACCGTATGTGTTGCGTGCTAGCAGATGCTGGTGGCCAGGCTTGTTGGGGTCTGTGTCCCCTGCTGGGGCAAACTCAGGTGGAGAATACTTTGGGTCAAAGAGGGAGCTCCCTGGTAGGCGCCAGGGCAGGGTGGGGTCTGTGGGCCAGGGCAGGGCCCTGCCAGGTGGAGTAGAGAGCTAAGGTCCTGTTTTACATAGTGTGTGTTGTGCTGGGCAAGGGCCAGAGGGGAGGACCGGTAAGAACGGGTCTGATTTTGGGATGGATGTGGATCCGGACATGGGGGCTGCTTTTCAGGTACATCTGTTCCTTGCAAAGCGGGACAGAGGAAAGTTTATGGAATGGGGTTGGAGTGGTTACCAACCTTGCTACCATCTGGTGGGCAAGGCATCTGGACCGCCCCTTCACACAGGATGTCTGTATCTCAGTGAGGAGAAGAGAAAGCAGCGAGGCCAAGGGGCAGACAGAGCAGGAGCTGGCCCATGCGTCAGAGGGGCCCATAGGCACCTAGCCCTGAAATGTCTGCACCAGGGTACCTGCAGGAGAGGTCCATGGACAGTGTAGTCAGAAGTTTTGGGTGGCCTGACTGGGTTTGGTGCCAGCGCGCAGGCGGGTACAGAGCGAGGGATATAGCTTAATTCTACATCCCTGATTCCCAGAGGCCATGGGGATCCCTGGCTAAAGCTGATCATGATTTCCATTATCCTTAATTTGCCCCAAAGGATTCTCCTCTTCTTTCTTCATACCCCAGGGGTCTTCTGCTGACCTCTGACCCCTTTTTCTCCTGGCCAGGCCCTGCCCCGCTCTCTGGGCAAGTTGACCAAGCTCACCAACCTCAATGTGGACCGGAATCACCTCGAGGCGCTACCACCTGAGATCGGAGGCTGTGTGGCACTCAGTGTTCTCTCTTTGAGGGACAATCGCCTGGCTGTCCTGCCTCCTGAGCTCGCCCGCACGGCCGAGCTGCACGTGCTTGATGTAGCTGGGAACCGGTGAGTGTCCACCTGGCCCTTGGGCACTGGTCGTGTCCCTAGCACACACTGACTATGCCCACCTGGCCCAGGCTACGGAGTCTGCCGTTCGCGCTCACTCACCTCAACCTCAAGGCACTGTGGCTGGCTGAGAACCAGGCGCAGCCCATGCTGCGGTTCCAGACTGAGGACGATGCCCAGACTGGCGAGAAGGTGCTCACCTGCTACCTGCTGCCCCAGCAGCCTCTGCCCAGCCTCGGTAGGTTGCTGGCAGCTGTGGCTTTGACTGGGTGGACAAGGCTCGGGGCCAGCCTAGGCCTCTGATGTTTGTCTCCTGCAGAGGACTCTGGGCAACAGGGGAGCCCCTCAGAAAGCTGGAGTGAAGCCCCTCTGAGCCGAGTCAGCGTCATCCAGTTCCTGGAGGCCCCTGAGGGTGACGAGGATGCTGAGGAGGCCGCTGCTGAAAAGCGGGTATGGGGGGCATGGGGACCCTGGGTGTGCCTGCTCCTCGCCCCTGCCTGACCCCTGCCCTGCCTCTGTCCTTCATCCCTGTCCCCGACACAGGGCCTGCAGCGTCGGGCCACTCCCCACCCCAGCGAGCTGAAGGTGATGAAGAGGGGAATGGAAGAGCGCCGCAGTGAGGCCTGCCCTTGCACACCAGGCCCTGGCCCGTCCTCACCCACAGAAGAGGTAGGCATGACGGCGGCACCTGGCAGATAGCTCTCCCCAGCTCCCAGCCACCAAACCCTGGATGGAGCATCTGTTCTCAGAGTGGGGCTCGGGGAGCAGCCTGGGGGAGCTATGAGAGGCTGAGGTGCAGGGCAGACTGGGTGCTGGGAGCTCGTGCAGTGTGCATATTGGGACCAGAGTAGGGTGCTCGGGGCCTGTGCCAGTCACGTGCTGGTGACACAGGATGGCGGTCTGGGAAGGGGTAGGACCTCTTCCCTGGGCACTTGTGTGGCTACCTGGACATAGTCAGTACTGGGGAGGGGTCTGGTGCTACAGCAGAGCGGGCTTGGCGCGCTCAACTGACATCAGGATCTGGGAGCATTTTTGATCCTTGAGAGCAGCAGAACCAGCGAGTGGGATGGTGAGCAGAGGGCATGCGCTGGCTGGCAGGGCCACCTGCCCCTGGCTAGGGGAGCCTCACGTCAGGCCCATATCTTCATGGGAATTTGTATGGTCCTCATTCCTCCACTTTTTGGGAGAGCCGTTCCTAGGGGCTGGGCTGCGTAAATGTGATTTTGTGTTTCAGTAGCTCTGGAGGCTCAGTTTCCAGGGGCCTGGGGCTACTGCAGGGTTGAGCCTGCTGGGGATGCTGTGCTTGGGATAGCCCAGGCAGAGGGCCTGTGGGCAGCCTGATACCACTGTCTGCAGCAGGAAAAGAGGCTGAGTGCAGAGTCAGGCTCGAGTGGAGGCTCTGGCCCACCCACCAGCACAGCCTCTGAGGGCGAGCCTGAGGGTCCGGCAGCTGAGGCACAGCAGGAAGCCACACCACCCAGCCAGGAGGAAGGCACAGAGGAAGACTACGTTGAGGTGAGGATGGTCAGGGAGAAGGTGGGCCAGGCTTTAGCAGCTAGAGTATAGACTGCCTGCCTTGTGCCCCAGCCAAGCAGGTGTGTGATTAGGGTTGATTTCCACGTGGACGGTCACCAGGCTGTGGCAGACAATGGCCAGACAAGAGTGGAGTGTAGGGCAGGATTCCCTTAACAGAGCTGGGCAAAGGAGTAGGGATGGGGTGATAGTCCTGGGTGCAGGCAACATGTTGCAGGAGTTTCCTGGAGGATGCAGGCTGGTGTAAGGGTTCCCACCCCACAGCCAGGTTCAGCAGTGTCAGGTCCATCATCTACTTACTGTCCCCAAATGGCCCCCTTTTCTGACCCCTGTAGGTACTCCATTGGTCTTTGCGTATCATAAAGTCTCCACTTGTGTGCTCTGTGTCTATAGAAAGAGCGTCCTCGCCCCTCGTCTTCTGGGGCTGGTGGTTGTGTGTCTCTTACCAAAAGTGTCCTGAGTCCCTGTCCTTGGCACAACAGGGAGCCTCCCTGAGACTCTGGGGTGTACCCAGCTACAAAGCCTGGCTCCCTGGAAGGAGAGGGGGGTCTGGGCCTTGCTCCCACCCTTGTGTTCTCATCCGCACAGCCCACAGTACACTTTGCAGAGGATACACTGCTGCCCGGTGAAGATGGCGAGAGTGAGGAGGGGCAGCTTGAGGCCCCCTGGCCCCTGCCAGGTGGGAGGCAGCGGCTCATTCGCAAGGACACACCCCACTACAAGAAGCACTTCAAGATCTCTAAGCTTCCGCAGCCTGAGGCTGTCGTAGCCCTTCTGCAGGGGATGCAGCCCGACGGGGAGGGCCCTGCAGGGCCTGGTACCTGGCACAATGGCCCCCACATGCCCTGGGCTCCTCGGGCCCAGGAGGAGGAGGAGGAGGAGGAGGAGGAGGAGGAGGAGGAAGACAGGGCTGAGGAGGAAGGCGAGGCCACTACAGAAGAGGAGGACAAGGAGGAACCTGCGACTTCTGCACCCTCTGTCAAGGTGGGTCTCACGTGCACTCCTCTCTGGCCCTCCTAGGGTACCTGGGGATGGGCAGCATGGAGGCCAGCCCAGACTGCCCTGTGGCTGAGCCCCTCAGGTCAGGCCTCCACTCACTGGCCCCCTGGCTGCCTGGAGGAGGGGTGGGTGCATCTCTGCTGTGACTGCTGCGTCTCTGTGTGCGCCTCACTACAAGTCCCCAGGGTCGGCCTTAGCTGAAGCCCTGACATATGAGTGTCTGCCGTGATCAGCAGTGTCGTCCCCATGTGCCCCTCTCAGTCCCTGGGCACCTCCGCTCTAGCACTGACCTTCATCGAGGCTCACGGCGACCCTCTGGGCCAGTGTTTGCCCGTTAGACCTGCAGGCCAGCAGGACCCAGAAGCTGAGGGCAGGTGCACTCCATACCCTCAGCCTTTTGAGCACAGGGGGCGCTGGCAGGATGCTCTCCTCTGTGAGAGCTGCTGGCTCCCAGGATCCTCCCTGCCTAGCCATGACTTGGCCAGGAGGCCCTGCTGCTGGCATGCAATTTGTCCTGTGGGTCTGACAGTCACTCTTCTTCCTTGCAAGACATCCCTGGCTCCCAGCAGATTCTTGGGGAATTGTCTTGTGCCTTCCTGATCCTCAGTTTGTTCTCAATGGCTCATAACAGGTCCCTCCTGCTCATGGGGACCCTTGATGCCAAAGAAAGCCCCAGGCTGCCCAGAGGACCCACCTTCCCCACCCCCATGATGCCCCTACCCTGAGCATGGGTTGATGACATGTGGCAGTGAGAAGCCTGGGGTCCTATCAGGGATGGCTAGGCCTGGGCTCAGCCCCACTCTGGAGCTTCCCCCCAGCCAGCCCAACCCTACCGTCTGTCAGGTCTGCAGCCTTGTGTCATAGACAGAGGTAACCCTTGTCAGTGCCAGGAACAAGTTGGGAGGGACTGGCTCAGGCGACAGGAGCTTGGTGTGGTCTTCCTTCTGTCTTGTCTGCTCATGGCCGGGCTGGTGAGGTGGTGGATGTCCCTGGCGGTGGCTAACCTGCATGCCTCGCTGGTCCTGTCCTAACAGGGCGTGTCGTTTGACCAGGCCAATAACCTGCTGATAGAGCCTGCTCGCATTGAGGAGGAAGAGGTCTGTACTGCTCACTGCTGCTCTGTGCTCTGGGCCCGGGTCTGCTGCTGACCTTGCTTCCTGGGCTGCGGGTTCTTGCCTCTCCCCACCCCATCACTTAAGCATAGACCCTTTCCCAGAAGAGCTCCTGGCAGCTGCTACAGAAATGGGGTCCTGGGGCTGCCCCGATAGGGCCTGCTGGTCTTTTGGCAGAGGCAGCACATCTCTGCCCCCACTGCGGCCTTTCTTGTAGAGGACAAACAGAGGGCCAACGCCAGGCCACCCGTGTTCATTCTCTGCAGCTGTGACTGCCCCACGCCTCAGATTCCTCCCAGCTCCTCTTCTGCCTCTGCTACCCTGGCAGGCGGAGGGACCTCAAAAAGAAACCAAAAGGAGCTGTCTGTGGCTGGCCTTGCTGTGCCGCAAGCACACAGACGGCTCAAGCCCTCCCAAACACAGTGTCTGCTCTGTTTCCAGCTGACCCTCACCATCGTGCGCCAGACTGGGGGCCTTGGCATCAGCATCGCAGGGGGCAAGGGTTCCACCCCCTACAAGGGAGATGACGAGGTGAGCAGCTGCCCCAGGCTATAGCTGCCCTGGGCTCTCTCCTGCCCCAGACCTGCCTACACTCACTGGCCCAGAGGCTTCTGCTCCAAGGGGTGTTGGATGCCTGCCGCCAGCCCCACAGTTCAGTCTTCTGTGTGCTTTGCCTGCACTTGGCCACCAGCCCCAGAGTGCACAGGCTGGGCCCAAGGCAGCAGGCAGACGGGGATGTGTGCACGTGGGAGTTCACAGTCTAGAGCAGCTTGTTTCTCTTCTGCAATCTGGTCTTCCCTCACACACTCTGGGCATAGTGCCCGGGTCAAAGCCCTGACCCGCACTTTCTACTTCCTGGACGTAGGACCCACAGTGGTCTCTACTTAGGCCGTATGTCTTCCTTCATGTTCTTGGGGATCTTTGCAGCATCCCCAGAGAGCAGGCTGGGCTAGGGTCTGAAGGGACCAGGTCTCCCTCCAGTAAGTGCCTCCTGGCCTCCCAGAAAGGGCAAGACAGAAGGCTCTTAAGGAATCCCCAACTCCTGTCCCCAGGGTGTCTTCATTTCTCGGGTGTCTGAGGAGGGCCCTGCGGCCCGGGCTGGAGTCCGAGTGGGCGACAAACTCCTTGAGGTGAGTAGTGACTGCTGGCCAGTGACACCTGTGCTCTGGGGTGCCATCTGGGCTGTTGGGGTATTTAGTTGTGCCTATCGGATGGGGGCACTGTCTACCTTCTCCAGAAGCCCTGAGCCCCAGACCCCAGGAGCTGTCTACCAGCCCCCAGGACTCCCCCAAACCCTCTTTGGGCAGGATGTGTAGTGCAGGCACCTAAAACCCCAGAATCGGGAGGGCTGGGAAAGGGGTCAGACCCCAGCAGGTTGGGGGGCTCAGATCCTTGTGAGAGACTTGGCACCCCCACCAGGGCACCTGGCTGTTGGATATAGGCTGTGCCCTTCCTGTGGGGACAAGGGTGAGGGCCCTGAGGGTATCAGAAGAGGGCTGGTGCTCCTCCTGCTCTCCTGCTCAGCTCTCATCCCAGCCTCTCTTGGGGGCTCCTGTCCAAGGTGGCGTGTGAGTGTGGGGTCGGTGACCTGGTAATCCTGGGCATTTTCTGGGGCTGCTCAGACAGACCCAGATGGTAGGTTTCCAGAAGCAAGGTCAGTGGTGTGGACTGTTCCAGGGGCAGATGCCTGTGCTCTGGGAACCGCCATAGGTGGGGACGAAGCCCATCAGGAGCTCTGGGTACCCCCTCTCCCTGCCCTTCCCATCCATGGAGGGAAGCGTGGGCAGAGGCCACACCAGCCGTTGTCATGGCGTCAGTGCTCAGGTGTCGGGGTGGCCGCAGCTGGGTGCTGACGTGTGCCGGGCCTCCCACACCTACAGGTGAACGGCGTGGCTTTGCAGGACGCTGAGCACCATGAGGCTGTGGAGGCCCTCCGAGGGGCAGGCACAGCCGTGCAGATGCGTGTGTGGCGGGAACGCATGGTAGAACCTGAGAACGCAGTCACCATCACACCCCTGCGGCCCGAGGACGACTACAGCCCCCGAGAGCGGCGGGGAGGCGGCCTGCGCCTGCCCCTGCTGCAGCCTGAGCTCCCTGGGCCTGTGCGTCAGTGCCATGTGGCCTGCCTGGTGCGCAGCGAGAAGGGGCTGGGCTTCAGCATTGCTGGAGGGAAAGGCTCCACACCCTACCGGGCCGGTGACGGGGTAAGGCAGGGGGGCTGGGGGTGCAGGGAGGGCTCTGGGGCATCTGCCTGCTGGCCGTGCCTGCTGGCCTCACAGTGGCGGCTCCCCCATCCCTGCAGGGCATCTTCATCTCCCGCATTGCTGAGGGTGGTGCTGCCCATCGAGCAGGCACGCTGCAGGTTGGCGACCGTGTTCTCTCGGTGAGTGGGATGGGCACGGCCTGCCCAGTGCCTTGTCCTGCCCCTCCTTTCTGACCTGAGTGTCCCCTCACAGATCAACGGGGTGGACATGACTGAGGCCAGGCATGACCATGCTGTGTCACTGCTGACTGCTGCCTCCCCCACCATCGCCCTGCTGCTAGAACGGGAGACAGGGGGACCCCCTCCCTCCAGCACCCCCCCACTTTCCTCCCCAACTCCCACTGTTGCTGCTGCCACCACCACGACCACTGCTGCCCCTGGAGAGCCTGGGCTGCCCAGGCTGGCCCCTGGTCTCCTGGCTGCTGCCTTAGAAGGACCGTACCCAGTGGAGGTGAGCCTCCAGCTGCCCCCTGCCAGGCATCCGCTCAGCTCTGCTGTGGGTGTGGACTCTCCCAGAGCCCCTGCTCATGGCCCTGCAGCCACTCTGGGCAGAAGGGAACTTGCACATTTTTCCCCATGTGCCTGAGAAACGGAGCCCTCCTCCACGAGCTGACTCCTTGCTGTGGTCCACCTGCCCCACACCACCTCCCTGCCAGGCCACCCATGAGGACCCAGGCTGTAGCTGCATGGGTGTCTGGGCAGTGGGGTTTTGCAGAGGCAATGGGAATCCCTGCAGGTGCCTGGGGCTCCCCGAACTCTGTTCCCAACCACAGAGACCAGCAGTTCCCCTACTTCTTTCCACTCTTTCCCTTCTCTGAGGCCTGTCCCATGTCCCCAGGAGGTTCGTCTGCCTAGGGCTGGGGGCCCCCTGGGGCTCAGCATTGTTGGGGGCTCCGACCATTCCAGCCACCCGTTTGGTGTCCAGGAGCCTGGCGTATTCATCTCCAAGGTAGATAGAGGCCCCGGTGGGTGGCTCTGGACAGAGGGGACCTGTCCTGCCCACCCTGGGGGGCCCACCAGCTGCTGCCTCCCTCTTCAACAGGTGCTCCCCCGCGGCCTGGCCGCTCGCTGTGGCCTGCGGGTGGGGGACCGCATTCTGGCAGTAAATGGGCAGGATGTTCGGGAGGCCACTCACCAAGAGGCGGTCAGTGCCCTGCTCCGGCCCTGCCTGGAACTGTCCCTGGTGGTGCGGAGGGACCCTCCACCTCCAGGCATGCGGGAGCTCTGCATCCAGAAGGCCCCTGGGGAGAAGCTGGGGATCAGCATCCGTGGGGGTGCCAAGGGCCATGCAGGGAACCCCTGCGACCCCACAGACGAGGGCATCTTCATTTCCAAGGTAAGGACCCTGCCCTTCTGCTTCTGTAGGCAGGTCCCAGTTCAGAGTCTCAGGTGGGTCTCTCCACAGGTAAGCCCTACGGGGGCAGCCGGGCGTGACGGCCGGCTGCACGTGGGGCTGCGGCTGCTGGAGGTGAACCAGCAGAGCCTGCTGGGCCTGACGCACGCAGAGGCCGTGCAGCTGCTGCGCAGCGTGGGCGACAGCCTGACCGTGCTCGTCTGTGAGGGGTTTGACACCAGTGCCACCACAGCCTTGGAGGTTAGTGACCACTCTGGGGACCAGGTGCTGTCTCAGTACTGTCCCAAAGGGTTGTAATGAGCTGACCCTTGTGTGGGCTGGGCAGCAGAGCCTTCCACAGTCTGAGCCAGCTGTAGGTGGGAGCTGTGGGCATACCCCATGCCAGGCTGCTTTCTCTCCAGAGCCCTGGCCACTGTGCCTTCTGGAGACTCCTGCCTGCGCAGGATGAAGCACTAAAAGGTTGTGATGTATCTGGGCAGTGGCAGGATCTGGTTCTTTGAGAAGAGGTCCAGCCATAGGCCTTGGGCAGGGAGCACCTGAGTGGGCGTGGTAGGTGGCTGACAGGGAGCTGGGACCTCCTGTTCTCCCTGGCCCAGCCTGACCCCAGGGTCTCTGGTGGCCTGTCATCAGAGTTCACCCCCCACCATCTTATCTGACTGCTCTGTGCCTCAGAGCAAGAGCTCAGACTGGGGCAGAGACGCAGATGGGGCGTCAGCCACCTCCCAACACTTGCGGAGAGGAGGGACCAGGGCTAGGCCCAGGAACCTTGCGTCCTGGACAGGCTGTCTTCATCCAGTGGTTTCGGCCCTCTTGTCTTGTCACCACTCTGCCTGGCTTCCACTTCTTGCCCTGGTTTCTGGGATAGTCAACCACCCTGGGTTGGCTCTTACAGTGGATCTTTGGGATGGTGACTTCCTGCCAGATGCCAGCTAAAAAGACACCACTGGCTGAGAGCCACAGACAGCATCTTCTCACAGGCCCCTCGAGGGCCTGCCCTGTGGGAAACCATGTGTCTTCATCCCAGTCGCCACAGTGGGACTTGAGCTGGCCATCGTCCCCCTTTGCTGTCCACGAGGGAGCGCTGGTAGATTGGGGAATGAGTTTCTCTATGCCCGAGTGGTCTGGTTCCAGAAGGCGTTTTGCCTTTTCTTCACTGATCTTAAAGTGTACATTTAACGGATGTTGTTCAAGACATTTATTTATTTCAGACTTAGAGAAAGGACACCGGGGGGAAGGGTGCGAACTTCCACCAGAGTAGGACTGGCTTGCCCAGGTGACGCCAGGCCTGTGTTCCCTCACCTGGCGTCGGCTCCTCTGGAGGGTCACAGCTAAAGTCTGGGCAGGTGTCCTCCACAGCCGAGGGCAGAGGGCCCTGAGCAGGGCCAAGAGCCCCTGGACCTCTGCCCGTGGGAGCTGAGTGCTTTCCCTGGGAGTGTCGGGACTCCTCGGGACCTGAGGCTGCTGTCACCCGGCAGGTGCCCACCCACCGTCCTTGGGCACAGGTGACCCACGTGTGCTCTGTAGCACATAGCTGTGTTATCTTTGTTTCCTTTTTAAAATTGTGTATTTTAGTCACAAAAAAACTATGATTTTTATCAAGTTGTCTGGAAAACTCTGCTTTTGCAGATCATGGAGACGTGGCCCTGTTTTCTGCCAGCACCTCTGTGCTTTTCTTAAACATGCAGCCTGTGTCCATCTGGAGTTGTTGTTCAAGGGGAGGGCCGTGTGCCCTGACTGGCCCTGACCTTCGTCTCCTGCTGACCTGGGGGAGATGCGACTGCGCTGTGTGCTCAGCCCCAGGTGTTCCGAGGCTTGACTCGGGGCTAGGTCCCCGTGCCAGCTGCATACTGCCATTTTACATTACAGTGTGTCCCAAAACCTCATCACCCACGTCACTCGCTCTTTTGTCTCCTTGAGAAGTGCTGTGTGTTGTGTTTTGCTTCTGAGTGAATCTGCCAGGCTCCATAACAGGAATTGGTTGGGGCCCTGGTATTTGGGGTGAGTTATTCTCAAGCATATTCCTAGGTTGCTCTTGTTCTTGGTTCCCGTAAACCCTGGCCAGCTGCTGTGCTTCCATAGCAGAAGCCCTGTGGTCTACAGCCGTGACACGGGGCCTCCTTCCCGGTGCCTGGCTGGTGGACTGTTTCATTCCCTATGCAGCGTTTGCTGTAGTTTCTTTGTGGTCCTTGCTGTTTGTAACGGACAAGTTCTGAAGTGGTCTTCACATTGGTGGGCTCAGTTGGCTGGTTGGCCCACCGAGGTGCCAGCCCCATGCGTGGCACTCAAGAGAAAGAGGAGCCCACATTGAAACCCAGGACTCCACAGCAGCGTCTGGATTCCTGGCTTCTCACGAATCTCAAAGGACCCTGCACAGCTGGCCCTTGTCTACCAGGACTCTCTGACCCCCCCCCCCCCCCCCCAGGAATGGGACAGGTGTTTGTCCTCACCCTCACAATTTTTCCTAAACTGGGCCCACTTGAGTCATCTTGGCCTCACACCTGTGGCATCAGTTTGCCTGCCACATGCCCTGCCAGCTGGTGAGTGGCATATTCCCGCCTCCCCCGTGCTCTGACAGTGGCCGAGCGTGTGCTAGAACTTGCCTGGCCTGTGATCTAGGGCTGATGCAATTTGAGGGCTCTTGCACAGTTTGGATAAATGCAGGGTCTTGCTGGCCGCCAGGCCTTGGGCAGGTACTGGGCTTCTACTCCTGGTCTCTGTCTGTAGAGGGGCAGTGGTAGGGCCTGCCTCAAGAGGGACAGATAGCCCAGCAGCTCAGCAAGCACCCACCTGACCACCATCGTGCCAGGCCCCTGAGCAGGCTGCTCCATGTGGACTTGGAGACTTCTCCCTTGGCCTCCTGTGCGTCAGGTGCAGAGGACTCGCTGCCGCCTTTCTCTTCCTCTGGAGTTATCTGCAGACCTACGGTCTACCTTACATTCAGCCGCTGGCCAAAGTCTCCCACACCGACGGTCCCTGGCCATGCAGTCTGACATAACGGTCTTTCAGCTTTCTGGTGTTGCAGAGGCAAAGGGCATGTGGTCACAAGTACAGTTTGAATTTGGATTTGGACTTTCTGGGCTGGAGGTTCTCTGTGTGTGTGAATCTCCTGTTTCTCATCAGGCTTCGCCGCCAGCTTGAGCCCCCGCTGATGGTGCCTGAGCGAGGGCTGTCGTGGCTGCTGATCCCTCGGAGGACGTACTGTCCCTTACCATGTTTGTGTTACATACTTGTCCATCAGTGCATGGTGCCGCTTATTTCATGAGTGATCATTGTCACAGTTGATGTTGGTGCTCAGGTTGTCTCAGCCTTGGCTGGGAAGGCACTTGAGGCAAGGTTGGGTCCTTTGGACGTCACCTGCCCTCTCCAGCACTTTCTTCTTCACTCCAGGTGTCTTAGCTGGTCTCCCTCTTTCCTGCCCAGCCCTGGGGTAGCTGTTTCTCACAAGCACTGGTTCCTTCAGGGAAGGTGATGTTGAGAAGCCAGGGTGTGACCTCTGAGTGGTGCTTGGCTTTCGGGGCGTGTGTTCTTTGTGTGTCCAGTGGCCAGCAGTTGCGGCCTTCCATTATTTCTGGACCTGCAGGCTGCTGAGCTCCCACCTTTGCAGGCAGCACCACAGGTCAGCCCTTCCATATTTGAGCAGCCTTCTCGGATGTGGGATTCTCTCTCAGTCCTTCTGTATGTGATGGTCCTTCCCACCCCGCAGGGCCTGCTGCCTCTCTTGGGCCAGCCCTCCAAAAGGTTGAGGAGCAGGTTGTGCTGCCTGACCGCCAGCGTTGTCCAGATCTGAGCCACGGAGCGAGCCTGCCCTGTACTGGTGTTCTGTCCAGAGCTCATGTTCCTGGTGGTCTTGGTGGTCTTGTTTTTAGAAACAACACAGCTGAGCTTGTGTTTCAGCCTACAAGGAGTGTCCCTCCATGGCGGGGACCTGCCCGTGGTCAGGGTGGTGGTTGGTGCCTTCTTTTGCACCGTGCTGCTAGCCCGCTCCTCCCTGTTCTGCTGTCGGTGGCAGAGCCACATGGTTCCTTTGGTGCCTTGTGGAGTGGAAGTGAGCTCTTGTTCCTGTGTGTCTGTTGCCTGTTCATCCTTGGCCCAAGCTCACTTGGGAGGGCCTCCCCTGCCCTTGCCCTGCTCCTGGGCTCATCCACCCAGCTTCCTGCAGGCCCCTGTCCTTCAGACTGCAGTCTCTGGGTCCTGACTGATTTCCCTCTGAGGTTTGGAACTAGTTGGGTTTTTCCTTGGCACCCTTTCTCAGCACTCAGTGCACGTTCTAGATGCAGCCTGTCCTCCGGCAGCATTGGTGTCCCTTGGGGAGCATCACCCACAAATGGCTTCTTTCCCTCCATCTTGGTGACTTCTGGTTCTTTGTTCCTGGGGCGACTACAGAGGCCACCTCAGCTGTGGTCAGCCGAGCTTGTGGGATGTCAGCTTCTGTGTTCACTGCTTGTCCCAGGCTTCAGTCTGCCCTGGAGATGGGACCTCACTGGCAGGGAACCCCACCCTCAGCCACTCCTCTCCTCTCAGGTGTCCCCAGGTGTCATTGCCAACCCCTTTGCAGCAGGCATCAGCCACCGGAACAGCCTGGAGAGCATCTCGTCCATCGACCGGGAGCTGAGCCCTGAGGGCCCAAGCAAGGTGAGAACTCCTGTGGCTGGCAGCCAGGGCCGGGGACCTGAACTGCTGATGCCTGACTTGTCTGCTCCCCTCACAGGACAAGGAACTGCCCATTCAGACCCCACACTGGGGACCTGAGGCTGTGGAGGGCACGGTGAGTCCCATGGGGCCTGGCTCTGTGCTCTGAAGCAGTGCAGTCCATGCCAGGCACACAGGCCAGCTAGCAGTGTCACTCTGCTCCCCAGGGCCAGAGGCTGCAGCCCCTGAAGCTGGACTACCGTGTCCTGGCTGCTCTGCCCGGCACTGGCAGTGTGCACAGGGTCAGTGTCCCACGTGTGCAGAGTTGCACCCGCCTGTCGCCTTGTCCATCTGCCCACCAGCCTGTCAGCTCCCTCTTCACCTGGCCAGCCACTGCCAGGGGCTGAGTGCCGAGGCCACCATGGAGGAGCCTCTGTGGGGTGGGGCACGGGCTGGGGTTGGAGGAGCCTAGCCGCGTCTTACCCTTTACTTCTTGACCTTAGTCACGCGTGGAGGGGGGTCCTTTGAAAGCCCCCGACCTCTTCCTTGCCTCATCCTTACCAGTCAGCTGGGTATGGGGAACTGAGTCCAGCCTGTGGCAGGCAGAAGGGCTCCTGAGGTAGAGGCAGCTGGAGTCACCAGAGTCTCTCCAGGCTCCTGGTGGGGGAGGGCGGGCATGAGCAGCCCTGGAATGGGTGGGCTGGAGCAGCTGCAGAGTGTCCTGGGAGGCCAGGGTGAGTGGAGAAGGGCTCAGCATTAACTGGGTGTGGCATCCAGGGCACTGGGTCTGGGGACAGACAGGAAGGACATTCAGCCCCCATTCCTCCCCAGGAGGTATAAATAACACTGGTAGAGGGTGAGCCCAGTCAGCTGCTGCTGGGAGACCCCACAGGAGTGTGAGTGCTTCAGGGGCGGGTCAGGGAGGACGCTGCCGGAGCAGTGGGGGAGGCACTGAGTGGCCTGGTGGGCCTGGGGACTGGAGGAGCCTGCTTGGGCTTTGGGTGTGGACCCTCCTGCTGCACAAAACCTGGAGAGGGCAGCAGGGGTGGGGCCTAGCACCCTCTCATTAGGAGGGGGCACAGTGGCTGGTGGACCGTGGGAGGACTCCCTGGCTCTCACTGCTGGGGTGTCCTGGGTTTGGGGGCCCCTCTGCACAGCTCTGGGCTGCAGCTGCTACTGTGAACTCACACTCAGCTAGCTGCTCAGCCCAGGCCCAATCTCCTGCCTTCTTTTTAAAAAATATTTTGATTTTTTAGTGTACACAATACCTATGTTTTTTATTTATTTTTATGTGGTGCTGAGGATCGAACCTAGGACCTCGCACATGCTAGGCGAATGCCCAAACTCCTGCCTTCTGGCTGGTGCACACCCTTTGTGGTGGCCAAGCCTGTCCCGATATATCCCTGGGGGTGTGGTTGGTCAGAGAATTGAGTAGCAGCTTCTGTGCTGCCAGCATGGGTGCGTGCTAGGGACCCCCAAATCCTTTTACTTGGGGGACACAGTTCTGCCTAGCCCTCCCCCACCCACCAGCTGGTTCCTGCAGGTACCATCTGGAACAACTGGAGGGAAGATGGCCGAGGCCCCCTGCTCCCCTGGAGGCCAGCAGGTGAGCATCTCTGCTGCCCCCTAGAGTGCTGTAGATGGGTGCTGTGTGGAGCTGGCCTCCACAAGGGGAATGCTTGTGCTCCTGGAGGGGATCCAGCCCTCCCTGAACGTGGGCCAGCACCAAGGACCCGCCGGTATACTCACCCCTTGCCTGGGTCCCTCATGCCCCCCCATCCTGCTGCGAGAGGAGGGCCAGGCCTCAGGCACCCCTCATCCTGCCCTGCAGGATGGGGTGGGCATTTGGAGCCCAGCTGCCAGCCCAGTCCCCGGAGGCTGAGGCATTCAGGTGCATGTCCCCGCCCCTGCTGTCCAGCTTGGCTCCCTCCCTCTCTCCCTCCTTTCTTGGACCCCTGATCCTGTACTTCTCTGCCCCCTTCCCTGCCCTTTGCAGACAAAACCCGGGGTGATCCAGCCTTTGGCTCAGGCCTGGCCAAGGGGCTCCCCGGCCCCCAGGGGCAGAGGTGATCCCCGCTCCGTGAGTGTCCTATCCCACAGGGGGTAGGGGGTGGCAGTTTCCTTCCCCTCTACGGGACAGGGCGAGGGGGGGATCAGTGGCAGTCCGTGGAGACAGCTGGTGGCTGGTTGGGCGGTGGCTGCAGTGGACAGCTGCCCCCCACCCCGCCTCACGGGCACTCCGCCCCCAGACGCCCTCCCCGCCCTCCCCGGAGGAGCTGCCCGCCAACGTGAAGCAGGCCTACAGGGCCTTTGCCGCAGTGCCCGCCGCACACCCTCCCGAGGACTGCGCTGCCCAGGTAGGCGGGCGCCCTGCGGTGCGGTGCACTGAGTGCGGGTGGGTGCCCGCGGAGGAACTCTGGCCGAGTGTGAGGTCCACCTCCCCAGCCCCCCGCAGCCTCCCCGGAGCAGCTCTCCTTCCGCGAGCGGCAGAAGTACTTTGAATCGGAGGTGCGGGTGCCCCAGGCCGAGGGGCCCCCCAAGCGCGTGTCCCTGGTGGGTGCCGACGACCTGCGGAAGATGCAGGAGGAGGAAGGTGAGGAGGGCGGGAGGAGGGGCGGGGGGTGTGTGTGTGTGCCCGCCTGACCCGCCCACCTCCCCGCAGCCCGCAAGCTGCAGCAGAAGAGGGCGCAGATGCTGCGGGAGGAGGCCGCGACCGCGACCGCGACCGCCGGGCCCAACATTGGGCTCGCCCTGGACCGGGAGGCCCCTGAAGAGGAGCACCAGGAAGACGAGCCGCTCTGGGCCAGCCTGGGCGGGTGAGCTCCGCCCCCTCCCCCTGCCCCCCCACCCTCCCCCGCTGTGCCCGCCCCCTCAACTGGCCTCCCTCTTCCCTAGGCCCAGCCCTGCGTCCCCGCTGCCCGCAGGAGGCAGCGCCCCTGTGCGAACAGCCAAAGCTGAGCGGCGCCACCAGGAGCGGCTGCGCATGCAGAGCCCGGAGCTGGCGGCACCAGAGCGGGCCCTGTCCCCAGCGGAGCGCCGGGCCCAGGAAGCAGAGAAACGGGCGCTGTGGAGGGCGGCCAGGTAAGTGGGTTCCCCCCCAGACACCCCCCCAGACCCCGCCGCGCCCACTCCCTGGTCTCCGCCCACCCATTGGTCTCCGCAGGATGAAGTCTCTGGAGCAGGACGCCCTGCGCGCACAGATGGTGCTCAGCAAGTCCCAGGAGGGCCGGAGCAAGCGAGGGCCCCTGGAGCGGCTGGCCGAGTCCCCCTCGCCCGCTCCCACCCCATCGCCCACCCCCTTGGAAGGTCGGTGTGTCTGGTAGGAAGGGGGGGGTTCTGCCAGCTATGGGCCTTTCCCAAAGCCAGTGTCTTGTACCCCAGATCTCGGCCTCCAGACCAGCACCACCCCGGGACGCCTGGTGAGCCACCCGCAGCTGTCTCCCCCCCTGCACCCCTGCGGCTTGGGGGCGGCGGTGCAGATTCCCCCACACCGCCCTCACCTCTGTCCCTCGCACTTTCTGCCTCTTCCCCCTCACGCTGTCCTTTCAAGCCCTTGTCTGGAAAGAAGTTTGACTACAGGGCGTTCGCAGCCCTCCCTTCTTCCAGACCTGTCTATGACATCCAGGTACTGGCAGTCTCCTGGCCCTTCTGCACGCGCATGGGCCCAGTGCACGCTCCTGCCACTCCCCTGTGCCTGTCCCACCTGAGCTCTGTCCACCCCTGCTTTTCCCTGCTCTTTCTCTGGTGTGGGGCCTCCCCCCTCTTCTTCCCTCCCGTTGCAGCCCAGCTGTGCTGTGCCCTCACCCAGGCTCTGTGGGCCTCAGAGCCAGGGGGACCGGCCAGGTCCACCAGGGTGGTTTCAGCCAGGTCTGGACCAGCCCTGACCGGCCCCTCTTCCCATCACAGTCGCCAGATTTTGTTGAGGATCTGAGGTCCTTGGAACCAACTCCTAGCCCTGGTAAGTTGGTGCTGGGCTGGGGGTAAGCTCCCAGGGTGCCTGGTCACCCTGGGCTTACTTCCTGTCCTTGCCCCCGCCCCGCCCCCAGGCCCTCAGGAGGAGGATGGAGAGGTGGCCCTGGTGCTCCTAGGCAGGCCCTCCCCCAGTTCCCTGGGCCCTGAAGATGTGGCGCTGTGCAGCAGCCGTCGCCCCCTGCGGCCTGGGCGCCGGGGCCTGGGCCCTGTGCCCTCCTAGGGGGCGGGGCCTCCCCAGACTTGGGGTGGGGGCCTGCCAGCTCCAACACCACCCTTGCCCCAGTCTTTTAACCTGGGTGTTAGCATTTTAAAGAGACCCCTCAGGGGCCTGGCCTGTGCCTGACTGCCCCACCCCAAGCGGGTTCTCTTGGCGAGACTGTAACTAGTGACGTTTGTACAACCAAAGACTCTATTTTGTGGTTTAAGGAGAATAAAATTGACTACATTTTAACCCCTATGTGTCCCTCCATCCACCCACCCACCTGCAGCACTGGTCTGCCCAGCTGTGCCTGCCCATGCATGTCCTCCCTGCTGAGGTACCTGCCTGCCTGTCCCACGTAGGGTCCTCCCCCCATGTTTTCTAGCAGGGTTCCAGACTGGCTGGGGCGAAACCTTCCTGCTCACAGTCACAGACGTGTTGCCCTGGGCAGGTTTTATTGGGGTGCTGCATTAGTGGGGCACCTGTACCCGCACAGGGAGCAGCACCTGCAGCTGCTCCACAGGTGGCCACTGGACCCGGGTGACGAAGAAGAGACGAAAGTGGGCCAGGCGGGCCTCCTGGAACTGGGTGGGGCCGTACTCAGGCCCATCCGTGGGCCGCAGCAGGGAGAGGTACCGGTCCTGGGCCAGCAACTCCCGGCTGAGCAGTGCTGGGGCCAGACCAGGCTGCACCGCCTCCAGCTGCTGCTGCACTGCAGGGAACAGGTCCACCTCCCGCAGGTCGAACACCAGCGGCTTCCCATACCTGTGGGGGTGCTGATCAGGGCAGGGCAGGGCCTGGCCTGGCTGACCCCTCCCTGCCCCTCCCTGCCCCACCTGAGTGCCCCCAGCAGAGCCAGTCGGATTCTCTCAGGCCTCAGGTGCTCTGGGTTCACAGCATCCACATAGTTGGTATCCTGGTAGCGCAGGAAGGTGGCTGCCTGGCCCGAAGGGTCGATGACAAGAGGCCACCTGGGGGCAGCCGCTGGGTCATCATCAGGTGAGCACACCCCAACTTACCCATGCCCAGACAGCACTGACCGGCCGTCAGCACGGATGCGGTCACCCACGTCCTTCATCAGCACGTCATGGAGATCCGTGACCTGACACTTGAGTCCAGGCGCTTCCTCCTCCTCTGTGGGGGAGGTCAGGGTGCAGCCCGCAGAGATCCTGGTGTCCAGCACCCTCCCTGGGCCTCCCCTCTCCAGCCACAGCCTGCAGCAGAGCCCTGCCCACCCTCCTGCGTCTGTTCCCGCAGCTCCAGCCTGGCCATGGCCAGCAGCTCTTCCGCCTTCTGTGCCTCCTGCCTCAGCCTGTCCACTTGGGCCTCTGAGTCCTTTATGGCCTAGAGGAGGGGAAACGCTGACCACCACTGGCTCTGTCCCCCACTTAGCTGCCACCCAGAGGTTTCTCTGCTTCACATTGGGCCCATGGACAACCTGAGGCCCCCAGCCAGGGCTTCCCCTCAACCCCCCTCCACCCCGGAGGCTGCAGGCTGCAGGGAGACCGCTGGGAATGGGAGGGCAGGACAAGGGCACCCAGGCCTCTGAAGGGAAGCGGCCCACCTGCAGCGTGAGCTCAGTCCTGCCCATGCACTGGCGCTCACACTCCTCGCGCTCCGTGATTCTCCGGTTGAGCTCGCAGTAGGCCTGCTGCAGCTGGGGGGAGGGGCAGGCCCCTAAGAAGGTCCTTCCACTGAAGGTCCTTCCACTGTCCCCTCCCTATTTGGCTCACCTCTGAAGGGAGGTCAGAGGCCACTGCTCACCTCCTTGTGACACCGTTGCTGCTCCTTGGCCAGTTGCTGCACCTTGAGGTTCAAGCTGGGGGGAAATGGGGCAGATCAGAGGGCCCCCCACCAACACCCACTGCCCCGCTGCCCCTGCCCCACTGCCCCTGCCCCTCTGCTGCACCGTTTGGCCTCCGCCTGCTTGTGTCTCTCATCCTCCTGGGCCCGGCGCTGCCGCTCGGCCTCCATGTTCTGGAGCATGGCCTCAGTGAGGCCCAAGTCCCACGTCTGCAGCACGCTAGCTACCGCGTCCAGTGAGGCCACCTAATGACAGGATACTTGTTCCTGAAGCATGCATGTTGGACCCCGCAAGGAGTCACTGCACTCTCATGTTAGAGAAAGGGCAGTGCAGTCCAAAAGCGGGTCCTTCATGGGCCCAAAACCTTGGTCACCATGGTTTCCAGACTACCCAGGGTCTTTCTGGGCTCCTTGCTCAAGTCCTGTGGTAGGGTCTGGAGGCAGACCACTCCTCCGCACGCTCTCCCCAGCCCCCAGTCCACTGCTCAGGCCTCCAGGCCGCCCACAGTCCCTGCCGGTCACCCTGCGGAACTCACCCAGGACCCCTCCCTCCCAGCCCCGCCTGGTCTGCATGCTGATGCCTGCCACGTGCCGCCAGCAGGGGGAAGCGGGCCCTAAAGCTGAGGGCAGGCCCAACCAACCCTCCCTCCCTCCAGCAGCAAACCCACCACCCTGGGGAGGGCGTGAGCGGGTGGTGCTACTCCTGAAGGCCAGGACCAGCGCCTGACCCCTTCCACAGGGGCCTGCTGTGCAGGGGGGGTGGGGGTGGCTCCCTAACAGCTAACCCCCCCCCCCATGGACACAGCTGGAGGCAGAGGCAGAGGCAGAGGCAGGGCAGAGAGGGGTCCTGTCCCATTGGGAACTGGGCCTGGCAAACAGAAGCCCAAGGAGCCCGCATCACCTGGGCCTGGGGGTGGGGCCTGGAGAGGAAGCACACAGGTGTGAGGCTGGAGGCCGGCCACAGGCAGGTAGTGGGCAGTGTGAGTGTGAGTGTGAGGTGGAAAGGGAGGTGCTGAGCCCAGACCAGATGGGGGTGAAGGGACGAACCCTGGAGTGCTTCATGGCTGATGAGGCGGAGGGCTGGTGAGGATGGGTGACGGGCAGCAGAAGGTTCGTCCATCCCAGGGGGAGGGATGGAGAAAGGTTGCCCAGAGGGAGAGGTGGCCCAGGAAGCCCAAGCAGGCTGCGCGTGGGAGGGAAGGACCCAAGGGTGCCTGAAAGTGGGTTGATGGGGAGAGTTCACAGAGGGAAGGGGATGGTGCTCAGGGTGCCCTGGCTGTGTGCAGATGCTGGAGGCAGATACGGGGGGAGGGGCTGCCAGGAGGGTTGTGGGCCTCCAGGAGGCCAGGGATGTGGCTGATGGGTAGAAAGTGGCCTCTCAGGACCTGTACATGGACGGGTTCAGGTCCGCCAGTCTCTCCACCCTCTTGCTCGATTCTTTATAGCAGCTGTTAGCTCAAAGCCCTCCCAGAGCCAAATTCAATTGCTTTCAATACATCTCAAATAAACATTCTCAGAGGCAGTTTGATTTGCCTACCCTGCAAAACTGCACTCAGCATCTACCAGTGGCAGGTAAGACAAACCCTAGGGCTACCAAGACCCCCAGGCTGGCAATGACCCTCTGAGCTCTCTGACTTGAGTTCCTCAAGAGGCACTAGGGCCAGGCGAGGTGGCTCATGCCTATAATCCCAGTAGCTCGGAGGGCTGGGATAGGAGGATTGCAGGTTTGAGGCCAGCCTCAGCAATTTAGTCAGACTGTCTCAAAAATTAAAAAGGGCTGAGGATGTGGTTAGTGGTTAAACACCCCTGGATTCAACCCTTAGTACAAAAACCAAAAAAGGAAGACAGGCTCAGATGGATGGATGGATGAATGAATACAGGTGGAGGGTGACTGAAGGAATTTACAGTTTGTGAATAAATATCCCACTCTAATCCTTACTTGTATTGGGGTTTTTTGGGAGGGGATATTTTTATTTCTACGTTTTTTTTTTTTTTTTTTTTTTTGGTACTGGGGGTTGAACCTAGAGATATTCTATCACTGAGCTGCATCCCCAGCTCTTTTTAGTTTTTACTTTGAGACAGGATCTCACTAAATTGTCCAGGCTGGCCTTGAACTTGCAATCTTCCTGCCTCAGCCTCCAGATTTGCTGGGATTACAGGTGCACACCATCACACCCAGCCTGGATTGGGTTTCTAAAGACTGCACCCTTAGGATAAAGGTGACCCAGAGTTAGGCCCTCAAAGAGACTTTGGCTTAGCCTTGAAATTGGTAGGGTGACTCCAGGCTGTCAGTGCTCAGCACAGGTCAGGGCAGTAGGAGAGCCTTGGTCAAGGGAGGTGTCATTTTGCTGGGCTTCAAATTATTGCTACAGATAAAACATGACATGAGGGGCTGGGGATGTGGCTCAAGCGGTAGCGCGCTTGCCTGGCATGCGTGGGGCGCTGGGTTTGATCCTCAGCACCACATAAAAATAAAATAAAGATGTTGTGTCCACCAAAAACTAAAAAATAAATATTGAAAAATTAAAAACATGACAAAAAGGCACAGAAAATAACAGAAGACAGTATGAGTAAAAACTTGCTAGACTACAGGTTACAGAGATAATCCACAGGGATCCAGAGTTTGGAGTTATCAGCTACAGATGTCAAAATAATATATTTATTATGTTCAAGGAGATGGAAGCCTAGAGTGAGATTTTTGGTAAAAGCTGAAAGATGTGTGCACGCACGCGCGTGTATGTGTGTGAAATGAAATTTCTAGAAATTAAAATTAACCAAATTAAGAAGAAAGCGTACATATTTAATAATCAGATAGATGTAGCTGGAAGAGAGAATTAGTGAACTGGTAGAAATGTTAGAAGAAAATATGCAGAATAAACCAAGACAAAGTAATGGAAAATACAGAACCAAGTAGTTATTAGAGCTGTCCACTGTATATGTCCACCCCTCCACCTTCTAGACTAACGATGGGATCGCACTTCCTGATCGGCTGTGGTCATGGAGTCAAATGGCTTAAGGGGTCTGGCCAGCGAGCTGCAAGCAAAACTGATTTGCACCAGGCCCTCTGGAGCTCTCTCCCTCTGACCAGCAACATTCAAGTGCAGCTGCACAGGTTAGGCATTTGATTTAGAATAAAGGTGGCAGAGGTGAGTACGATCTTCTGAAAAATGTGCCAGGAAAGTTGTACACTCGCATGAGACACGAACATGACGAGGGACTCACAGGAAACACATGGGTACGGCACAGACGTGGATTCCAGTGGCTGCGGGTCTGAACTCAAACATCTGGCAGATTGAGTAGGAAAAGATCTCTGTGTCCGTGGGGATATGAAGAGATTTAGACTGACACCAGAGCACTCAGCATGAAGGGAAAGAGCCCTGGAGTTCACTGTAGTAAGACAGAGAGAGTGAAAGAACAAGCATGTGTGACCCATGTTGAGGCTTGGTTTGGAACAGGTGAAGAACACTTCAGGCAGACAGGGCCATCTGCCACTAATGTGCACAGGCACTTTTTTTTTTTTTTTGGTAACCCAGGGGTGCTTAACAGAGTCTTGCTAAGTTACTGAAGCTGGCCTTGAACTTGCAACCCTCCTGCCTCAGCCTCCCAAGCTGCTGAGATAACCGCAGCCAGCTGAGCCACCACACTCAGCTGAACAGGCACTTCTTTAAAAAGAGGTCTCAACACCTGTCAAGCATAAGGCAGATTTCTCTCCTTCACTAATTAAAAAGCAGAAAGATGCAAATGAGAACCACAGTGAGGCACCATTGCATGCCCACTGTAAACCTGCACTGAGATACTGACAATGGCAATATTCACAAGAAGCCGCTATGGAATCGCCATACAATCCAGGACGTGGCGACTTGGGGAGAGGGACGGGTTCTGGCAGTGTTTTTGTTTTTGCATTTACATTTGGGTCTCTAGTCCATTGAGTTAACTTTGCATAAGGTGAGGTTCAGGTCAGGGCCTGTTTCTCTGCCTGTGGAAGTCCAGCGCTCCAGCCAATGGAGATGGCTGGTTTCCTGGCACATCACACCAGCAGCAGCGCCCAGGCACAGCCGGACGCGTCTTCAGCAGCCCCAGACCCTCACCTGTGCTCTTCCACACCTCAGAGCCCACTGATACCCTGCTAGCCCAGGGACCTGGGCAGACAAGGGGAAGAGCAGGGCACAATAGGCCGGGCCTAGAGCAGCAGCCACAGGGTGGCGCCAACGTCCCAGGCTGGGCGAGACCCTGGCAGTCTACCCTGCCCTGCAGGCCTGAGGCCCATCCTGGGACTGACTTCTAGGCAGCCTCAGTTTAGGGGTGGGACCTGAGTTGGGGACTGGGGGCCATAAATTGACTTAAAGGAAATGAAGGTAGCAGGCATGTCCTGACCTGGTTTCCCAGGGGCTCTTAGGCTCCCAGTAGCCTCCTGGGCCCCACAGTCCACGGGCCTGGGAGGAGCCCAGCCAACACCGCCAGCCCCTGGAGTGGCCAGCCTCAGCCTCCTCATCTAGGGCTCTAACACTGCCTCCGGGTAGGGTACAGGAGCGTGGAGGGTGATAAGGCAAACCTGCACGGAAGTCACCCAAACAACTCAGGTGGCTGTCACCTTGACTGCAGGCAACAAGGGAGGATTTTTATTTTCTGTTTGGTGCTGGGAATTGAACCCAGGGCGCTTTGCCACTACGCCACATCCACAGCCCTTCTTATTTATTATTTGGAGACAGGGCCTTGCTTATTTGCTGAGGCTGGCCTTGATCTTACGGTCCTCCTGCCTCAGCCTCCCAAGTCGCTGGGATTACCGGCGTGCGCCACCGTGGGGCGACAAGGGAGATTCTGAGTCGGCGCCCGCCCCACACCTGCTCCGGGGCGCTCCCGTCGTCTGCGTACACTCGGGGGTCGGCTCCGAGCTTCAGAAGCAGCTCCACGGCCTCCAGGTGGCCCCCGAAGGCTGCCCGGTACAGCGGCGTTCTGCCGAAGGCGCCCTGCGCAAGGGGCCCCATGAGCCGGCGGCGGCTGCGCTGGGACCCACGACCCCACGCTGCCCAGCCCGCGGGCGCACCTTGCTGTTGGGGCTGGCGCCCAGCTCGGCCAGCAGCTGGATGACCGTGGCCTGGCCGCCCGCGGCCGCCTCGGACAGCGGCGTGTTCCCGTGGCTGTCCTCGCACTCCACCGTGGCCACGCGTCGCCGCAGCCGCCGCGCGCGGCCCTCCTCGTCGTGGCCCACGCCCTCGCGGGTCAGCAGCTGCTCCACCTGCGCCGGCCCGCAGCGCGTCACCTCGCGTCACCTCGCGTCACCTCGCGCCGCCGCGCCCGCCGCGCCCCACTGACCTCCTGCAGGACGGCCCGGATCTCGCCCACGTCGCCCTCGAGGGCGGCGTCCAGCAGGCGACCGCGGCGCCGCAGCTCCTCCTGCCGCTCGCGCTGCGCCGCCGCCTCCTGCTGCCGCTGCCGCCGCGCGGCCTCCTGCTCCCGGCGCACGGAGGCCAGGTAGGCCTGCGGGGCGTGGCCCTGGGGGGCGTGGCCCTGGGGGTCACCGCGCCCTCAGCCCCGGGCGGACCCCGCCCCAGCCCCGCCTCGCCGCCGCCCCCACGCCCGGATCCGGGGCGGGCGCCCGCGCTCACCTCCCCCTGCAGCTCCTCCATCCGCCCCAGGTACTCCTGCCTGCGCAGGGCCAGCGCCTTCCTCGCCAGGTGCTGCCGGAAGGCACACTGGATGCGGGTGGCCGCTTGGACCTCCGGGGTGGGCCCTGGCAGTGGGGAGAGGATTCACATGCACCTAGTCCTTGCGGGTGCCCCTAGCTCCGGATCTGCCAGATGAATGGAGCCTGCACCATCTGCCCCCAGAGGACCCACACGTTCTGAGTCCAGCAGCCAAGCCCGAGCGAGCCAGCAGCACAGACCCCGCAAGCAGGGTCAGGAGGGAGCCAGGAGGAAGAGTGCCCGGCCTCGGCAGGAAGTCCCCCACCTCCCTGCACCCTGAAAGCTCTCAGTGAGCCCACAGCTTGGAAAGTCACCGTCTGGAAAGGCTGCCAGGAAACCCCGAGGCCAGGTGACGAAAACAGCCCCGAGCAGAGAAGGCCCGTGAGCCCACCCCAGGAGGGGCCCAGCAGCCACAGACACAATACAGACGCCAGGCGGTCTCCAGCCACAACCCCACTGGACTCAGAAGAGGGCAGACCCAAGCCCCAGCTAAAGAGCGGCTGCCCCTGGCTGGGGTCACCTTACAGGGGTCTGAGGGCTAACCCTGCAGATGAGGTAGGAACCGAATCAGCAAAGGAGACAAAGGGGCCCTACAGACCTGACAGTGAGGAAGGAGCAGCCAGAGGGAAAGGAGGGTGCAGCCCAGCTTTTGGGGGGGGGGGGGGCAGGCCACCGAGAGCCCTAGGAAGAAGGAAACTCAGAACAGACCACAGGAGGCACAGGAGACTGGGCCAGCAAAGCCCTGGAGGGATCAGTGTCTCCAGGGCGTGGGACTGACCATGAACAAAGGTGAATTCTCAGAATAAGAAAATCCTGCCATGAAGCCAGGCACGGAGGTGTGCATTGAGGTCCCTGCTACTCCGGAGGCTGAGGCAGGAGGATGTTTAGAAACCATCTGAACAACACAGAAAAACTCAAAACAAAAAGGTGAGGGAGGGAGGCGCGCAGGGCTGCAGATCCGCGACCTGGAGCATCGGAGGTGGTGATTGTGGCTCTTCAAGTCTGCAATTTAAAAAAATGGCCTCCAATAAGACTACATTGCAAAAAATGGGAAAGAAACAGAATGGAAAGAGTAAAAAAGTTGAAGAGGCAGAGCCTGAAGAATTTGTGGTAGAAAAAGTCCTAGAGCGACGTGTAGTAAATGGAAAGGTGGAATACTTTCTGAAGTGGAAAGGATTTACAGATGCTGACAATAGTTGGGAACCTGAAGAAAATTTAGATTGTCCAGAGTTAATCGAAGCATTTCTTAATTCTCAAAAAGCTGGTCAAGAAAAAGATGGTACCAAACGAAAATCTTTATCTGACAGGGAATCTGATGATAGCAAGTCAAAGAAGAAAAGAGATGCTGCTGACAAACCAAGAGGCTTTGCCAGAGGTCTTGATCCTGAACGAATAATCGGTGCCACAGACAGCAGTGGAGAATTGATGTTTCTTATGAAATGGAAAGAGTCAGATGAGGCAGACTTGGTGCTGGCAAAAGAAGCAAATATGGAGTGTCCTCAAATTGTAATTGCTTTTTATGAAGAGAGACTAACTTGGCATTCTTGTCCAGAAGATGAAGCTCAATAACTATTTGCATTGTTTTTATATATATATTTATATATATATAAAATCTGGGTCTTGGTTTTTGATTTACTAGTGTGAAAAATAGCTACATTCTAATGAAAATCAAGTTTGATATGTTGGTTTTGAAAGTAGTACTGGGGAGGTGTTGGGTTTTGTTTTGCATCAGTAGCACTGGTTACTTTGAACAAATAAAAGCTTTCTGTAGTTGCTTCCTTTATCAAAAAAAAAAAAAAAGGTGAGGGAGGGAAAGGAAATCCTGAAATGAATCTTAAAAGGGACAAAAAAATATGCCGGTGATAAGACATGAACAGCTGCACCACGTACAGCCGGGCCATTCAAGTACCCCCACAAAAGAGCAGATGGCCTGCAGGGACTGGGCCTTCCTACAGCGACCCAGAGGAGGCTGCCAACCCGGGTCCCCAAAGCTGGGGCGGCAGGTAGCCTGAGCAGATCCTGGGTGGAGCCGAGTCTGAGGCCTTGGAGAGCTCCGAAGTGAAGAGTCAGGGCCTGGAGAAGGAACCCGAGGCAGCCCAGGTCCTGTGGCCAACAGATGGAACAGCTTGCAAGGCAGAGCCTGGGGCCAAGCGGACGCGTCTGTACTCAGAGGGCTCGGCAGGGCTTGGGTTAGGGTGGCCACAATTAGCTAACTAAAGACAAGGACAGGATTGAGGACATACACCAAAAAAAGTGTCCTGCCTTTTACCCAGCAACCCTGCCTTTTACCCAGCAGAGTAATATTCCATTGTGTATATGTACCACATTGTCTTTATCCATTCATCTGTTGAAGGGCACCTAGGTTGTTGGTTCCATAGTTTAGCTATTGTGAATTGAGCTGCTATAAACATTGATGTGGCCAAGTCACTATAGTATGGCCAACCATACTATATTTTTTTAAGTCCTTTGCATATATCCTGAGGAGTGGGACAGTGGGCACTGCGCCAGGCCCCACAGCAAGGCGCCGACTCAAAAAGAAAAGAGAAGAGGGGAGGACCGGGCCCAGCAGGCAGACGGGTAAGAGGGGAGCACCCAAAGGCGTTGGGACCCCAGAGGAGCTGGGGTAAAGAGGGCTGGCGTCAGACCAGAGTTTTAAAAACTATTCGGTGCTTATAAGGAACATATCCTAAGGCTAAAGACACAGGAACGACAGCCACGAGGAGACAGGTATTTACTATTGGACGATCAATTACAATGTGACTATCGGTGCTATGTTGACCTCAGGCCAGGGACTTGAAGGTGACAGTGTCACTGACTGGAGGAGAAGGTCTCGGGTGGCTGGCTCAGTGGGAGGGCTCTGCCCACGGCGGGTGTGTGAGGTCTCAGCACCACATACATATAAATAAAAATCACGTCCATTGACAACTAGAAAGCATTTTTAAAAAAATGTTTCAAATGATTTGGGGATCAGTTCATCAAAATAAAACACAAAACTGTATGTCCCTAGCAATGGGGCTTCAGAATATATACAGAGACTACAAGTAGAAACAGTTGACCTACGATCACAATGGAGCTTGAAACCATCTCAGCTAACAGACAGATCACAAATCAGTGAGGGTCACAGATTTTACATGGCATTCACACACTCGGTACATAGAATATTGGACCCAATAATGGTAGAAGGCACGTTCTTTTAGACAGACATGGAGGATTTGCCAAAAGAGATCATATAAACTATAAAGCACATTTAAACAAACTCACTGCTGAGATCATGTTGAATCTATTTTAATGCCATTGAAATTAGATGACAAAGTGTGACTAGAGATACCTACATATTTAGAGATCATGAATTGCACTTTATAACAGCTCACGGTTCACACGGGAAACCGTACTAAAAACTGGAAGGTGAGTTAACAACAATGCTACCCGTTAAAGCTGCCCAGCCAGGCACAGTGGGCACACCCCTGGACCCCAGCCACTCCAGAGACAGAGCCACTCTGGGTGCTTAGCAAGGGCTGGCGAGGCAGCTCGGTGGCGCAGCGTCTGCCGAGTGTGTGCTGGGCCTGGGCACCACACCTCCCGAGGACGGGAAAGGAGAAGAACAAGGAGGAGGAGGAGGAGGAGAGGGAAGAAAGGCCACCCAGCCAGGAGTTGGCAGTGAGGTGCAGGCACACCCATGATGGAGGGGACCTGGGGACATGCAGCAGCCCTCCGTCCACTCTGCTGGGAGCAGGGCCTTCTGTGGAACACACAGCCTGTGGGAGAACCCGCTTTTGTCACCTGGGCCGCGGACTTGTCCCTGAGGCCCTAACTGGTCCAGGACTGGTGGTGGAGTGCGGCCTGACCAACAGTCCTGCCAGGCCGAGTCCTGCCGGCTGGAGGCCACGGGAGCGCAGGCATCTTGCCCACAGGAAGGCGGCATGCAGGACACCCAAGCTTCCTGGAAGTCCTCTGGGTGGGTGCAAAGGCCACCATGCCCCTCTGGAGCGCAGAGCTCTAGAAGTGGTCAGAGAACAGGACGCCGGCGACACTGGTCACTGTCACTGCTGTTGACAGGAGGTGCGCTCCGGAGGGAGTGGCTGTTTTGAAGCAGAGATGAAAAGGCAGGTCCAGAAACCTGGGGGCCACCTGGGTGTGGGTGACCACTCCTTCTCACCCAGACAGTAAAGAATAAAACTGAGATGGCCTTGGAGTGACCAAGGCAGCTGAAACTCGGAGTCCCTCAGGGGTCTGGTACAGGGGATGGCACCACACCCACAATTAGAGACCTGCCCCACCTCCCACTGGACCGAGGGCATGACCCCCACTAAGAAGCACCGGGAAGACACCCCCACCCCACGCAGAGACCAGGGCCCAGGAACGGGGGGGCTCTCCTCGCCCACACGGAGCCCGACTGGGCAGAAGGACAGCTCTTCCCCAAGGACTCCAGGCCAGCCATGGAAGGTCACTGGATGTGGGCGTGAGTGGCCAGGCTTCGAGGAGGGCCACTGGACACCTGGGGTGGCGGGGAGACTGGGGAGAAGCAGTTTTTCCCCATCTCAGCAGATCTCCCCCAAGATGCTTATGGGACAGCAGGGCAGGGACGGCCTCAGCCCAGCCATCAAGGGGGCACCACAAGCCCCAGGCCCGGCCAGCCCCGTGGAGCCGGACAGAGCCCCAGGGAGAGGGCTGGACAGAGTCACCTCTACCCTTCAAATGTGTCAAGGTCATGAAAGAAAAGTTGTGACTGCAGGGAGAGCGGCCGGCTGCAGTAGCTGGAGAGTGACAGAGGACCGCAGTGGGGCGTCCTGCAGCAGCTGGCCACACCTCAGGGTCCTGCTCGGGCAGCCCTGCTATCAAAGCTGACTTCCTGGTCCTGGACCACCATGCCAGCAAGGAATATGTGGGGAATCGCATACTGATTTTGTTAATTTTGTGTAAGTCTAAAATCAATAGAAAATAAATAAGATTTAACATTTTATTTAGATAGAGATGTAAGAAACACCTCTGTAAGGGCCAGTCGCTGTCCCTCTTTCCTGTGCTGGTGGATAGATGCCCCCATTATGTGGCTGCTGGAGGACAGTGACGGAAGAAATGGGGTCCTTGGGGGAGTCACCCCTAATTCCCAGAGTAGAGCCGAGGGGCCCTCTGACTGTCCTCTGCGCGTCTTGGAGAGGCCAGGCGGAGGCGGAGCCTGCACTCGGTGCCCGCACCCTGCACTCACGGACTCCAGGTCGACAGGGGCCAGCGCCCCGCCGCAGGGTGAGCCCTGGTCTTGGGCTTCTCTCCGCGGGCGCTGCGGCCCCTCTGGCCACCCTTCCTACCCCCCTGCACGCCTCAGAAGTGACGCTCTTCCTGGCAATGACCTCTGGACACATCTCCTGGCACCCCAGGACACCTCAGAAAAGCTGGCGTTTCTCTGTCGGCGACGTGACCGCGGGCCCTTATCTCATGCCCTGCACACGGCAGGGTGACTGGCTGCCCTCAGGGGGCTGCAGGCGCTGGCAAGGGACCAGCACCACACGCCACGACCCGCAGGGCTCAGCCCAGCGCCTGGGCAGAGTCCTCCGTCTTTCTGGCTTGAGCATCTCATTTAAAAATGTAGAACTTCCCGCCTTTGTGCATTTCTGAATGGACACCTAAAATGCCTCATAAGTTAAATAGTTACAAAAGGTCAGATTTCTGTCTGGTATCCTGAGAACTTTAAGATAAAACTGTTACTTGACTGTGGAATACAAACATCGTGACCTTTTAAACACACACAAGTTTTAATAATCAGAAATGATCCATTTTGCCTTTCTCCTTTATATCTATCACACTCTCTTCAATGATTTCTATCCTCATCGATTTTAGGCTTTTTTAAAATCAATAATCCTATTATATACTTATTGACAAAAAGAATCATAGTTGGACTTTATGTTCTTTTGAGGGCTATTTTTTAAAACTTCCCTATAGGTTCTGCATTTCTAAAGATCCTTCTGGGTCCTTATCACTATCACGGTCAGCATACGATCATCCACAATGAGATGAACTCAGTGCAAGAGTCGGCTGCAGAATCACAAGCAGAACAGAAAGGCCAGAGAGGTCTCTGTGGTGAAGTCGCCAGGGCCCAGCCTCTCCCCTCCTGGCTTCTCCCGCCAGCCACGCGGTGCCGGACAGTGCCGGGGGGTGGGAAGACCCACAGAACCCCAGAAGTGGGTGGTATAGTTGCTCCCCTCCTGCAGGCTCCCCAGAGGTGCCCCAGGGCAGTGGCTGGCGACGGTCAGCAAGGCAGACCGCCACCTGGCCTCAGCCTGCTCACGCTGTTCAGGGCGGAGCCTCCTGAGGGGATCCTGACGAGGGCTGTTCCTAGGGGTGCGGAGCTACACCTGCCCGCACAGCGAGTGTTCCTGGAGAGCTCCCAGACACGGGACTCTCATTTGCCCTCTTCCTGAAAGTCACAAGGGTCCCTCCGTGATGAGGGTCTGGTTGCCACGTCCAGCTCCTACCCTCCTCCCCCAGCTCCATGGAGGTGCTATGGGTAGAGGCCAGGAGGTGCCCAGGAGGGAGGTGGAGGCCACCCAGGCTGCCCCTGCCTGTCCTCACTGTTCCAGCCTGGCACAGAAGCAGTGCCAGCCAGATGGGCAGCCCTGGATGGCCTCTTGGAGGAGCCAGCTCAGGGCTGGGCAGTTGCAGCCACGGGTGGGGGGGACAGACCTTCACAAAGACACCCCAACTGTGTGGCGCCCTCCGTCTGTGAGTCCTGGGAGCTGTGGCTGCTCAAGTCAGCCGGGTGCCCTCCCAGACCTCCCGCAGCGGCTCAGCCCTTCTTCACATCAAGGCGGTCGTTCAGACCCGCCAGCCGCCTGCTTTCCTGGCTGTGGCCTGGTGGACACAGCGCTGCTTTCTGAGAGCCAGCACACACGCAGCCCTAACAGACGCAGGCACCCACCCACCTCGGTCGGGTGCTGGCCCCTGAGCACAGGCCGGCTCCTGGTGGGAGAGGGCCAGATGCCAGCAGCCCAGGAGCAGGTCAGCCCTGAGCAGCCCACTCTGAGGGTGAGAGGGAGCCTGGCTCCTGGGCCCACCCACCCCTGGCGAGTCCCGATACTGGGCTGGCCTGCCAGGCCCGGCCGGAGATTGCAAGTTTGGCCCAAGTTCATCTCACTGGAATCCCGAGTTTCTGAACCTGGGGCCAAAGAAGACAATCTTCATGCTGGCCCGAGGGCTGGTCACTTGGCGGTGTGAAAAGCTGATTTCTCTGGCCATGGGTTTCCTGAGCTGAAGGCCACCGCGGGGATCCGCGCCCCTAGCGGAGGTGAGGGGCTCAGGCACACCCAGCTGCCCAGTGTGGCCAGAGCCGCCGGAGGGACCTGGAGGGACCTGGAGGGACCTGGAGGGACCTGGAGGGACCTCGGGGGCTCCAGATTACCACGGACCGTGCCTGGGCTCCGCACGGAAAGCCCTGCCCCGCCCCTGCACTGCGGTCCGTGGCTCTAGAGGCTCACGGGGCAGGGGCCGAGGGGCCGTCCTCCTGCAGCGCAGGGCCCTGGAGGAGGGCTGCCTTCCCGAGCCCCTGCGGCCCTGCCCCGCTGCTGCGGCCGCTCCTCCGGTTTGCCACCCTGTCGCCACGCAGCGCAAGGCCCGCCCCAGGCCCGTGACCCGGCCTGGGCTCTCCTCTGCCTTCACTGACCACTCAGAAGGCACAGCTGCCCCGGCCGGCCGGCTTGCAGGACCAGCAGGGCTGGCTTTCACCGGCCAGGGCCAGCGACAGCCTGGTGCCGTCCCTGCCAGCTCACACGGCTCCCCCAAGGCCCTGCACACTGTTGGGGTCTGCGCCCGTTGGGCCTAGGGAACAGGGCGGCGCGGACCTTGCACACATTAGTAAGTGTTCTAGTCAACTTTTTGTCACTGTGACCAAAAGACCTGAGGAGAACAACTTAAAAGAAGCAAAGTTTATTTTGGTTCATGGTTTCAAAGGTCCAGTCAGTCCATGGTCAGAGGACTCCAACGCTCTTGGCCCAAGGGGAGGCCGAACATCATGGTGAAGGATGTGGCAACCAGAGAGAAGCAGAGAGTTCTGCTCACCAGGGACACAATATAAACTCCAAGGACCCTCCCAGTGACCTGCCTCCTCCAGTCACGCCCCACCTGCCTGCAGTCACCACCCAGTTAACCCACTCAAGTGGATTAATCCACTGATTAGGTTACGACTCTCACCATCAACCACTTCACCTCTGAGCAATCTGTACTGTCTCACTTGCAGCTTTGGGGTCCCCTGATGTCTAAACCACAATAGAGAGTCATGTGCAAGGCACGGAAATCCAGAGTCCCACAGTGTTGGGCCCCTGGTGTGTGTGAGAACACCCTGGAAGGTGGGAGGCAGGTTCCTGCCCCTGGCACCTCCCGTCAGCCCACCCTGCCACATCACGCGACAGTCCTGCTGTGCCAGGGGAGGGACAGCATCCAGCCTGCCGAGCAGAGACCGAGCGCCCCGTGCTGTGGCTCTGGCCCTCAGCCAACGCCGACGCCACGGGCGGGAAGAACTCTGAGCTGCGTTTTGTGATGCACACAGGTGTGGGCTCGAGGGCGTGGTCTAGTGGTCGTGAACGGTCAGGCCCGGGAGGCATGAGTGAGCAGACTGGAAGGCTGGAGGCTGCCTGGTCGGAGACAGCCCTGTGGAACCAGGGCGTGAGCAGACAGCACAGAGTGGGAGGATGATGTGCTCCTGCGCAGATGGTCACCAAGCCACGTGTGGCAGGGGGCACCAGGAGGGACGTCAGGAGGAAAGGGCGCCACGTGCTAAGTGAGGCCACTCTCCCCAGCCCCTGGCTGCAGTCACTGAGCCATGTTCAGAGCAGCCCTGGCACTGCCCTGCAGCATAGCCTCCGCCCTCCTGGACGCCCAGTCCAGAGCAGATGTCAGCCCTGGCCCTGCACTGCCCCACAGCCCAGGCGCGGCCAGCCATCTGCTGATTGGTCCACCATATGAGCCCTGGGCCCAGGAAGGGGCGCTCTCTGGACTCACTGAGGAAGCGTGTTTTGGACGTGAATCTGACCTTCTTGTCTGCAGTGAAGGGCAAGCACCAGTGGACCTGTGAATACTGACCCCACAGCACGGGCAGACACGGCCCTGACAAGGGAACCACTTCCCAGCAGGCTTCATGCCATGGACTCTGCTGGGCTTAGCAGATGCCACAGCTGAGTGCCCAGGGGAGGTCACATCTGGACAGCGGTGGCTGATGGACGGTGCCCCAGTGAAAGACTAGCCTGGCCCACTGCCCCTGCCTCTGGCGTCCGGGCCTAGTAGTCCCTTCCCTCTGAGCTCCTGACCAATGGAACACAGTGAAGGTAACGGGCGTCCCTTCAAGGCTCAGGTCACGGGAGGCGGCCACCTTGTCTTGGTAGCAGATGCCCCCCTTCTGGCTTTGGTGTTGCAAGCAGCTCCGGAGAGGCCCGGGCAAGACGGGCAGCCGCAGGCAGGGCCTCTCGGCCCCATGGTGCAGAGCAGCCTGGGTGAGCTGCGGCCCGGGGAGACGCGGGGAGCCCAGGCCCCACCCCTGGGCTGGCACACAGAGGCTACAAGATAAGGAAATGGCCAGATTCTTGGTGCTGAGTGAGGCAGCAATAGGTCACTGGTTGGCTACTTGCAATCACAGAGTGACACCAAGAGGCAGCTGCCATTGTGGCTAAAGTGACTTCTAGGGATTTAAAGGGCCAGTGCTCTTTTCCACCTTCATTTTTCTCTTTTTCTGCTTTTGAAGTCAAAGGTTAAAGACTAGGACATTCAAAATAATTGCACATATGGGGAAACTTGGAAGGTGATCACACATGCCCAAGGAAAGGCTCAGAAAAGACCTGAGAAGACCTGAAGAAGCCCATGCACTCTGCTGGTGCTTGGCACAGAGCCAACCTAACCTAACCCCAGTGAACCCTGGGAGGGGGGCTGATTTCCACATGAGTAAACTCAAATTCCCTGTTCAACAAAAAATCACAAGCCTCAGAGAAACAGGAAAGCACGGCCCACTCAGGAAAAAATCCACAGGCTGCCCCTGGAGAAGGCCCTACGGCACATCTAGTGGCCAGCTGCTGAAAGGTGTTCAGAGTCTGAAGCCAGGGCAGGAGGTCGAACGCCAAGAGAACGGTGAGTACGCAAAACAGGAGCAGGGGCAGAGACAGGGGTCCACAGAGCACCCCGGCAACCGCCCAAGGAAAGTTCACCAGGGAGACTAAAAGGACACGTGAGCCGGCAGCAGGGAGAACCAGCAGACCAGGGTGGCAGACCTGGGGACAGGGTGGCGGACCTGGACACAGGATGGCGGACCTGGACACAGGATGGCGGACCTGGGGACAGGATGGTGGACCTGGGGACAGGATGGAGGACCTGGGGACAGGATGGCGGACCTGGACACAGGATGGCGGACCTGGGGACAGGATGGCGGACCTGGACACAGGATGGTGGACCTGGACACAGGATGGAGGAACTGGGGACAGGATGGCGGACCTGGGGACAGGATGGCGGACCTGGGGACAGGGTGGCGGACCTGGGGACAGGATGGAGGACCTGGGGACAGGATGGCGGACCTGGACACAGGATGGCGGACCTGGACACAGGATGGCGGACCTGGACACAGGATGGAGGACCTGGGGACAGGATGGCGGACCTGGGCACAGGATGGCGGACCTGGGGACAGGATGGAGGACCTGGGGACAGGATGGCGGACCTGGGCACAGGATGGCGGACCTGGGGACAGGATGGCGGACCTGGGGACAGGATGGAGGACCTGGGGACAGGATGGCGGACCTGGGCACAGGATGGCGGACCTGGGGACAGGATGGAGGACCTGGGGACAGGATGGCGGACCTGGGCACAGGATGGCGGACCTGGGGACAGGATGGAGGACCTGGGGACAGGATGGCGGACCTGGACACAGGATGGCGGACCTGGACACAGGATGGCGGACCTGGGGACAGGATGGAGGACCTGGGGACAGGATGGAGGACCTGGGGACAGGATGGCGGACCTGGGGACAGGGTGGCGGACCTGGACACAGGGTGGCGGACCTGGACACAGGATGGCGGACCTGGGGACAGGATGGCGGACCTGGGGACAGGGTGGCGGACCTGGACACAGGGTGGCGGACCTGGACACAGGATGGCGGACCTGGGGACAGGATGGCGGACCTGGACACAGGATGGTGGACATGATCAGAGCTGGAGAGCAGGAAGAGGAGACCAAAGGAAGGGGACACCGCCCAGTAAACTGCAGGACAGCACCAAGCGGACCAGCACTCACGGGGGGGCTCTCAGAAGAGAGGGCAGAGGGCAGATGGGAGGAATGTGCCGTGTGGGAGACGGAATGAGGACGGCACTCCAGGAGCTCCAGGTGAGGAGACGGTCACGCTGAGGCTGAGAGGGCCCAGGAGCCACGGGAGAAAGAAGTGACCTGCGCTACCAGGGACCCTCAGTAAGACTGTTAGCAGAGGGGCTGGGCTACGGCTCAGTGGGGGGCTCGCCTAGCAGTGCAGGCACTGGGCTCCACCTTCAGCACCACACGAAAATAAGTAAATAAATAAGGGCATTGTGTCCACCTACAACTTAAAAAAATGTAAAAAATAATTAAAAGGTATTAAAAATATTTTTTAAAAATTAAAAAAAAGATTATTAACATGTTACTTGTCAGTTAACTTGGAAGCCAAAAAGCTGATATAATATATTTGAAGTGCTAAAAACCCCCCAAACCTGTCCACCAAGAATCCTGTATCCAGCAGAACTCTTCCTCCAAGGTGAAGATGAGCTGGGCAGAGGCCACACCTGAGCCAACAGCGGGGAGCCGCGGCCCGGGCCACAAGTTGGAGGCCAGCCTCAGCGACTTAGAAGGCCCTGTCTCCAACTCAAAAAAGGGCTGGGGGTAAGGCTCAGTAGGAGAGTACCCCCCAAAATGAGGAAGCAACTAAGACAGTCCAAAACAGACACAGACTGAGGAGCTGATGCCATGAGACCCTCCCGGCCAGGGGTGCTCAGGGGGGCGCTGGGCCCGAGGGACAGGGCCCTGATGGTGTCTTAAAGGGTTTCCAGGAAATGGGGGTCAGCAAGGCAAGTGCCAGGCAGGGATGGACGCTGGCCTTCCATGACACAGTCTGTGACTCTGCTTTCTGGTTTTTTTACATTATTTGAGAGACTAATGCTTTTTTAATTTTTATTTATTTCTATTTTTTGAATTTTTTTATACTGGGGATTAAACCCAGGGGTGCTCTACCACTGAGCCACATCCCCAGCTCCTTCTCTTTTTTATTCTAACAGGGTCTCTAAGTTGCCAAGGCTGGCTTCCAACTTGTGATCCTCCTGCCTCAGTCTCCTAAATCGCTGGGATTACAGGCCTGCACCACTGTGCCCGGCACTTTTAAAAAATTTCTAAGAGCTGCCATTCAGTGCTCACCTTGGCAGAACACAGAGAAGATCAGCATCACCCCTCCGTGCAGACAGCAGACTCCCTGACTTTTGAAGTGAGAGCAGCTGGTGGGTGGTCTGTGGATGGCCCACACCTGCTGTGGTCTATCACAACTGCCTCTCACTGTGGGGACAGCTGGCAGTCCCGCAACCTGGGTCTGT
>NC_092512.1:1085000-1133759 GCF_047511675.1 Marmota flaviventris
AAATATATTGCACCCAAATTGGAAAGGAAGAGTAAAATTATCTTGCAGGTGACATAATTATTTTGCAGGTGATAAATTTTATAAACAAAAAACTGTAGATATGCTGCCAGACAATCTGTTAGGACTGAAAAATAGATGAAGCAAATGGCAGCAGCATCTTCTCTACGATACAGGCCAAGTGCCAGATGGTGCTGTGGCCTGGCCCTCCCCATCCAGTGTGATGGGATGTGATTCTGTCCCATGTGCTGGGGTAAACAGATCCAGCTGCTGGTGGGAGACTCATGCTGGCGCCTTGGCCAGTGGAGCAAGGGGTCATTATGGAAGAAAGAGCACGCAGGAGTCCATGAAACTTCCTGCTCCATCACCGAAGCAAACCAGGTCGCTAGTATTTTGTTTCCTGGAGGAACTGCATCCATTAATGCCAACATGGAAGGTAGGGAAGCAGGAGCAGTCTCCAAAGCATCACCATTCCACTCGCTTGTCTGGCCTTTGCATAAGCAAATTAACAAAGACAGAAGAGGATGCACTCCAGGAAGCTGAATAGGCGAGGCACTCAGGAGCACTGGTCGCTGGCTGTGGTCTCTTTACTGCAACAGGTCGACAGTTCCTGGCACTTGGTAGGCAGATGCAAAACCAGTCGCCCTCAATGGCAAAGACTGCAGTGCACCCTCACCCTCCTACCCAAGGCCAGGGCTACTCTCTGAGCCTCTGTCTTAATATATTCATAAAGACCAGGTAGGCAGAACAATGCCCCCTTCCCAAGATGTCCACACTGTTTCCTGGAACCTCTGAGAGTACAGGGAAAAGGGGAGTTAAGGTCCCTGATGAAATAAGGTCACTAATTGGCTGACCTTAAAATGGGGAGATGGTAGTGGTGCACGGCCAGCTACTCCCACAGACTCAGGAGGCTGAGGCAGGAGGACTGCAAATTCAAGGACAGCCTGCAACTTAGTGAGACCCTGCATCCTAATAAAAAACAAAAGGGCCTCGGCTGTAGCCCAGGGGCAGAATGCTGACCTGCATGAGAACCTGTGTTCAACCTGAATACCAACAAAGAGAGAAAGAGAGTGGTCGGGGGATCCTCCATCACCACCTAGATCCAGTGCCACCGCAGGTGGAAGAGGCCGAGGGAGGCGGAAAGGGCGAGCCAGAGGAAGGAGATGAGACGGGTCCAGTCGCTGACTCTCGAGAAAAAGGGGCCTCAAGCCTGGGGGCATGTCAAGAAGCTGGAAGGGGGCACACAACAGATTCTGCTTCAGCCTCGCCAGGTAAGAGCACGCCCTGCTGCTCCCTCGCTGGAGCCCAGGAGGTACTCAGTGTGGTGGTGGTGGTGGTGGTGTTTTGGTGCCGGGGATTGAACCCAGGGGCACTCGGCCACTGAGCCACAACCCAGCCCTAGTTTGTATTTTATTTAGAGACAGGGTCTCGCTGAGTTGCTAAGGGCCTTGCTTAGTTGCCGAAGCTGCTTTGAACTCGTGATCCTCCTGCCTCAGCCTCCTGAGCTGACAGGATCCTAGGGGTGGGCCACAGCGCCCGGCTCAGTGTGCACTGTTGTAAGACCTAGGTTCTCAGTAATCACTGCAGCAAGGAAGAAGGACAGGGACAGGGTCATCTTAACACTCTGCTGGCCCAGGTAGAGGCTGCAAGGCTGGGTCTGGGTTTGCCTGGACATCCTAAGGTGAGGCATACATCACTGCACCTAGTGCCTCCATTCAGCAAGGAGGGCCCAGTGCTCAGCAGCTCCCAGGACCTCAGAGGCACACTGTCCCTTCAGGAGACGCTGCGCTGGTCCACACACTGAGAGGCCTGGGAGGGCTTCTGGGGAAACAGAGGTCAGCTGAGGCGTGACTGCCAGCCTGCATGGACCTCACACTCACAGACGCAGCCTTCGAGGGTGTGGGAGGGAAGGGTGCCGCGCAGGCCCCTGGGCCACTTCACAAGCTGGCTTTCTGCTTCATGGTCCTGGCATCGAGGACACAGCAGAGTGCATGTGGCCAAGGGTGGCGAGGGGCAGGCTGGATGGGGTGAACAAAGCACACAGCTCACACATGTCCACCACAGTCCTCTGGGGGCAGAGGACGATGAGCAAAGGGTTGTGCAGGGTACCCAGTCACCCCCTGCACCAGCACCAATCCAGCTGCACTGCCACCATTGGCAGCCCCTGTGCCAGAAGGTCCCGAGGCCAGCAGTGAGGGGCAGACCCAGTGGGTCCCTGGCCACCCACTTGCCGTGGATAGGAAGACAGAGTGGGCACTGGCACAGACAGAGCTAGCTCATCAGGACCCTCAGATGGACAAGTCAAGCCAGCAGGGATGCAGAGGTCTGAGGAAGGTGTGGCCTGGGCCCCCCGAGGCAGAGAGTGCCACCACAGCAGGTACCTGACAACCTGGTGGACATCACAACTGTCTTGCAGATGCTGGCCAGCAGGCCCCTAAGGGAGAGGCTACAGTGACAAGAAGGGAGTCTGTGTGGCCCAGCAATACCAGCCCAGGATAGACACTGTCCTGTGGAGTGAATTCTCCTCACCAGGTCATCTGCTCTGGCTGAGAGTCCAGCAGAGGGTCAGAAAGCTGGAAAGATTGGGGCAGCAACAGGGCAGGGAGAGATGTGCTCCCACAGCCTCTAGGACAGTCCCAGAATGGAAACTCACTGTGTGGTGGTGGCCACCAGTCCCTTATGCAAAGGACACAAGGACTCACTCCCACAGTGCATGAGCCTGGGACCACCACCACAGGGTGGTGCCTACAAGTGCCCTCAACTTCAGTGCAGACTAAGCCTGCACCAGAGATGGGGCAGCTCCAAGCAGTGCCTTCCACTGTGAAGGAGCAGCCTCACTCCAGCCAAACTGGACACCTTACTGGACGTACTTACAGGTTCTTCAGACACGCACAGCCCCAGCACCCCAACAGCACTTCTCTGAGCTGGGACCCACGATCCAGCAACAAGAGCCGGCCAGCGAGCTGGGTTTATAGGTGGTGTCCTGGTTCATGCCCTGTAGAGCAGCTGGCCTTCGTGCAGGATGGGGTCAGCCCTCTAGGGCCCACTTCCCAGGACAGAGAGCAGAATGGGGACATCCAAGCCTCCCTCCCCTGACCCCAAGAACAGGCCCTGACAGTGGCTTTCTCACTGGGACGTGGAAACAACTGGTGACTGCAGCATTGACACAGCTGCGGTGCTGGCCCTGCTGAGCACACTGCCCTGGGGCCAGCCTGGCCTGCACTCTGCTACCTAGCATTCTGCCTGCCTTCAAGCACAATCTCCAGCTCAGGGCATTCTCCCAACTCATCTGTCTCCACCACGCACTGTCCACATGGGTCAGTCCGTCAGGCATATGCAATTATCATAAAACAGCATCAGTCCTCACAGGCCTTCTCTGGCCCCCGTGTCCTTTTTCAGGGATGGTGTAGGGTGCCTTTATGGGATGGGAGAGCCACTTGCTTCCTCTCCTCTGAGGATTCTACTAAAAGAAGCAAAGTGGGAGGCAGTGGCCCATGAGAGCAGCTGGGAGCCCAGGGAGGGAGAACAGGGAACGCAGGGAGCCCCCTGGTGGCGGGGCGCGATCCCCGGGGACCAGTCTGGGACCAGGGGTGGAGAAGTTGTTTTTGATGCACTGGCGAGCTTCAGGACACCCAGGAGGGGGCTTGGCGGCAGCTGAATGCAGGGTTGGGGCGCAAGCGCAGAAGTCTGAGCTGAAGGTGAGCCGGAGAAGGAGGGGCGGGGTGAGCAGGCCCAGGACAGGAGCCCTGGGAGAACGCGCGGGCCCAGAGGGGAGCACCCTTTCCCGCCAGCGACACACGCAGATCAGGTGACGCCCAACCACCAGGAAGGCAGGAGAAGTGGAGGGACAGGGCGTCCCTGACAGGCCACTCAGGCGGTAGGAACAGGAGGGGCTTGCAGTGCTGCACGCGTGAAGACACAAGTCCTCGCGAATACCCGCACATGCGCACTCGCGCATTCGCCCATACCGTGCCTGCCTGCCCAGGGAAGCCCCCTTCCTGCCTGCCCTCTGAGAGGACGCGGATAAGAGGGGTAGGCGCTCACCTGCAGCGGCCTCAAGGATCTCCTGGGGTGTGGGCCCCCTCGGCTCTCGGCCTGTCTTCCTCTGCGACTGGCTGTTCTCTCCTCGTCTCCCTGGGGAAAGCTGCAGTCAGGGTGGTCTGGGTTTGAAATGTCCCCCACCACCCATCAACCTCAGGAGATATTTATGACACGGGCATTTATGGGACACCAGCAGGGCTGCTGTGTCGCAGCTTGCAGGGAGCCACAGCGGAGGTAATGTCATTACTGAGACATTAATGAGCTGGCCCACAGCATCCTCCAACTGCAGAGCCTACCTGACTTGGGTCACCCTCAGGGCCAGCAGGCAGAGCTGCCCTGAACTTGGGATGGGAAGCCCAGGCCCTGTGAGTCCTGGGTGGGCATGGTGCAGCCTGGTTAGGACCACCATGCTGCTGGCCCTCTTGCAGTCTTGCTGCAGGCTGGTCCCTGCACCCATACTGTCCCCCACCCTGTGGTCAGAACAGGGTCCCTCTGTCTTCCAAGCCCTTCCCATCTCTGTCCAACTCATTGCTTCCAGGCAGGAACTCCTGTCTGCTTCTGAGCTTCTGGGCAGGGCTGAGCAGGAGGAGTGTGGTGCAGGGATGGGCCAGGCAAACCAGTCCAGCCAGTGTGGCGGGCTGCTTGGGGTGGGGCCTAGGGCGGGGGGGGGGGGGGGTGTCAGCATCACCCCTCTCCTGGCAGGGGAGACACTAAGGAGGCCATCTAAGGCCTCACCTTCCAACAGAAAGGCCAGTGTTGGAGCTGGCCCTGGACCCCACTGCCACCCGGGCGGAACCCAAAGGCAGGACTCGTGACAGCTCCTGGGCTGTTTCAATGGGCAGGGGAGCTGGACTCCCAGTTAGGTCCCCACCTGCTCACAAGAGCAGACCAGCCTCTTCCTTTCTGCCCGTCTCAGTCCTCAAAACATTCTCTGGGCCTTTGAAGAACTGGTGTCTTCACCAACCCACAGGGCCGCTGGACACCACAACGCTCGGACAGTGGGACCCTGTTCCTCCACAGAACCCAGGCGAGCCCAAGCCCCAGAGGGGCTCCACTGAGCCTGCTACCCAGAAAGTGCTCAGGTGGGCTGGGACTTCACTGGGATGGTCTATGCCTGTGAGGGACTGAGTCCTAATGGTCAGTGTGGCCAGCACACAGCTCCTGGCCCTATGGCTGGAATTTAAGTTTCCCGCCACCAGGGGTGGGGCGGGGGAGCGTGAGGGGCCTGGGTGCCGCCCAGGCAGGACCAGGCAGGCCGCTGCTCACTGCGGTCTAGCTGCTGCAGCGCCTCCAGTTTCTCAGTCTCCCTCCCAGTCTGGCCAACGAGGCCTGTGGCCCGTGTCAGCACGTTAGTCAGCTCCTCGGCCTGGGTGAGCCACTGTGCCGCCGAGTCCCTATAAACTCCTGGCGTGGCCCAGCCCTGCTGAGTGGGGCCTGTGAGGCCCTAGGCAGAGCCAGGAGCTGCGGTGCTACGGGTGCCGGCCAAGGGGCAGGGAAGGCACTTGGGACGGCAGGAGCCCAGGGCTGATCGTGGCGGGGGAGCAAGCAGCCCACCGTGGCCTCTGGATGCCCCCTGAGCTGCCGTACTGAGGCAACCAGTGGATGAGCAGGCCCTCCCCTGGGGAGCAGACACCTGGGGAAAGAGGCCCGGGATCCAGGGCCATGTCTGGGAAGCGAGGTCGAGCTCGCAAGCCCCGAGGCAGGAAGGCAGGCAGGGCCCCACAGGCCACCAAGCAGCAGGGCCCCGGGGCTGAGCCCCCGCCCCCCGCTACAGGGGGCCCTTGGGACCAGGCCAGGGTGGCCTCTACAGGGCACGTGACCAGCACACAGCTGGCTTCTCAGGGACACCCCAGGGCAGCCAGGACAGAGCAGCCAGAGGCAGCCTGGAGGCCAGTGCAGGCCACTGCTGCGGGGTCTGAGCTGGTGCTGGTCCTCCCTGAGCACATGGAGGGCCATGAAGCAGGGGGCCCCATGCCGGCCCTGGGCCCCGAACTGCTAAGGCTCCATGAAGTCCAGCTGTGCCTGGCCCAGGAGCAGCTGCTGCTGGAGGATCGGCGGCGACAGGTCCAGCTGCAGATGCAGCTGTGGCAGGAGGAGCAGCTGTGGCTGCAGCAGCTGCAGGAGGAGCAGCTGTGGCTGCAGCAGCTGCAGGAGGAGCAGGCCTGGGTGCACATGGAGGGGCTGCAGCTGGCCGTGGCCCTGGAGCAGCTCCGGAGTGAGGGCCTGGAGGTACTGCAGACCCAAGGCCAGGTAAGGCCTGGAGAGGGTGTGGGGAGGGGCCCAGGACAGCCTGTGGGCATGGTGGTCACTGCATCCGACAGATCTGTGAGGGCCCAGAGGCCAGGTTGGCTGAGGAGCTCTGTGGGCTGTGTTCATATTTGCCAAAGGAAGCTGGCAGGGCTGCACAGGGCCTTGCCAAGACCAAGGACGCAGTCCACCTAGGTTTCCCAGTGCTAGTGGGCAGAAGCTGCCAAGGGAGGGCACTTGGTCAGCGACAAAGCTGTCCCTGCAGAGAACCCAGACATCCTAGGTCAGGGAGCCTGGGCAGTGGGCAGGCTGAGGCATACACAGCCTAGGTGGGCTTGCTCTCCAGGCAGCAGAGCGAGGAGCATGCTCCCCTACCCCCAGCCCCTGTCTCCTAGACAGCTTCAGGTCGGCCTGTCCCGCCCCCTGTTTGCTGCAGTGCAGTACCAGGGCCTGAGATCACAGAGGCAGCACGCCGTCCCTGTGCCCATTATCCTCATTCCAGGAGGAGTGTCCGCCTCAGACGCAGCTGGGGCTATTTTAGGTAACTAGGATCTAAACCTGGCTTGGGTTGGAGGAGTCACCACCTCCCCTCCAGATCCTGAGCAATGGAATTCTCTGGGCTGGGCCCAGCTCAAGCTGTAGAGCCCCATGTGGGGTGGGTCCGCGCTCTCTCAGCAAGCACAGACCCCAGGCAGGCCTGGGAGCAGAGAGCCAAGAGATGCCACCTGGGAGGTATTAGCAGCAGTGACAGAGAGTGAATGGCACTTAGAGCAGGGGTGATAACTGCTGAAGTAGGGTGGGCACGGGGAGGTCCCTTTCCTGATGCTCAGCAGGAGCTAGCCCAGGTGAGCTGTCCCTTTCCAGCCACAGAAGAGCAATTATTGAACTTAACCTAAGAATTCCCAACTTGGAGCCAAGACCTTTCTCAAAGCTGGCTGTTTTGTTTCAGTGGTGTTGAGGATTGAACCCAGGAGCATCCTACCTTTGAGCAATATCCCCAACCTTTTGTTTATTTGAGACAGGGTCTCACCAAGTCGCTGAGTCTGACCTTAAATTTGTGATCCTCCTGCCTCAGCCTCCCCAGTAGCTGTTATTACAGGTGTTGAGCCACCATGCCCAGCTCAAAACTGTTTTCAACAACGGGGGCCCTCTCACCCATGTGTGCCCCTTCCCATCGACATGGATTCTAAAGCTGTGCCCAGCCCTTACCACAGCCCCAAAGGTGCAAGGCTCAAGGCCAGGGGTTGGGGTGGCATCTGGGCTCTGAATGTGAGCATATCCATCCTAAGCCCCATTCAGAGATCCCTGGATACCACTCTCGGAAGGAAGGGCCTTCTTAGAGGGGGTCTCATGGCTGCAGAGGGTCATAGGTCAGTATTTGAGTGGCAGTGCCCTGGGGTCAAAGGGTGTACTCACCAACAGCAGCTCTTGGCTGGGGCCAAGGGGGTGATGTCTGCCACTTCCCTGATGCAGCTGTGGCCCCCCCTTTCTTACTGTTCATTCTCCTGGGAATGGGAAGAAAACACCCCGGGAGGGTATGATTAGAGGTGCAGCAGACGGGAGTAGTGGGGAACAGCATCACACCCCACATGGGTCTGGGTGGGCAGGCAGCAGAAACATGGACATTCTAGCACACTTCCCTGCCCACGGCTTACGGATGTATATTCCCAGTAGCTTGAGCAGGGTGTGTGGCAGGAACACATCCCATCCACTCTCACGTGCCTGGCTTGGTCCATCCTGCTGGGACCCTGGGATTTAGTGGTCAGCACCCATCTCCCTGGTCCAAACCACTTGGCTGCCTAATGAACTCGTCTGAGGACCCCTCCACACAGACCTGGCACCCCTCACACCCGCGCCTCCCTACCCTTAGACCCTCTCTTATCTTGGCTCCCACAGACGCTGTGGTCGGGCCCACCAGGCTCACCCCACAGCTCATTCCCCGGGGAGGCTCCTTGCCTGGGAGTTCACCAAGCTCCCCTCACACACAAGGGACTCGCGCAGTGCCACTGCCCAGAGCTGCTCTGACCCCACAGGAGTTCCAGCACACCAGTGGGATGCTGCTGGATGGGAAAGGAAATGGAGAAACTGGGGGTGACCCTGAAAACAGGATGGTCACTAGAAGACAAAAAGCAGGGGTGACTGAAGGCTGGCAGGCAGAAAGGACTCAGGCTGGATGTCAGGGAGTGAGCCCCTGGGTCGGGAATGGTAGGACAGATGGGCTGGGCTGAAGTGGGGGAGGACCCTATAGGAGGGTCTGAGGGAGAACTGAGCCTCCTGTGTGCAAGCTAGAGGTGGTATGTGTACCCTCGATGTGCATAAGGTCCCCATTCCTTGTAGGAGGTTGGGACTTAGAGGGCCCCCAGTACATGAGAGACTCTTGTTGCACATGTAGGGCCAAGTGCATGTGAGGGGAGGTTCCCTGTGCTTTCAGAATTGGTGTATGAGCAGTCATGAGGTCCTGTTTATGTGTGGGGTGGGTCCCTATATGTATGGGAGGGGTGTGGTACATAGTCCTGGTGAGTGGACAGCATGTGTGAGGTTTGGTGTGCTTGTAAGATCCTGTGCACATGAGGGATATCCTGTGCTTGTGGAGTCAGAGTGCAAGGGGGGACCCAATATGCATGTGGGGTCCCATATGTGCAGGGGTCTGTGGGTGCAGGGTCCGCTACATGTTTCGGCATCCACTATGCCTGGGGATAATGAGAGGGGACCGCCCCCGACTGGTGGGGACACCCGTATACACGGGGTCCCCAGGTCGGGCCCCGCCAGGGCTCGGCGCCGCCCCCACGGCCTCACCTGCCTCACCTGCCTTTCTCCGAGCCCCGAGGCCAGAAGCCCCGCCCCCCGCGTCGGGCCCGCCTGTTTCCTAGCGACTGAGCCGGAACTTCCGAGTCACCCGGACTTCCGGGGCGAGGGTCAGGGGTCAGAAGTAGGGGCTTCGAGACTTGGCTCACAGATGGGCAGCAGGGGGCTCGGGGACCTTGGAGTGGGCGCCCTGATGGTCTCGGGCGGCGCTCTGCAGGGTCCCGGGCGCGGCTCGGGGCCCGGGCGGGCCGGGGTCGGGGGTGGGGGCGCGGGTGGGGGTCGGGGGCGCGAGGTGGGGTCGGGGGTCGGGGCGGGGGTCCGGGCAGGACGGGCGCAGGAATGCGGGCGCGCCGCGGGCGGAGCCGCCCCGCCCAGGTGCTGCCCGGGCAGGCAGGAGGCAGGAGCGCGGGCGGGGCGGGGGCGGGCGCGTGAATCAGGCCGGGCGGGCGCGCCGGGGAGTGGCTGCCGGACCGACCGGACCGCGAGGCCGCTGGGCGGCGGTCGGCTCCTGCTGCCCCTGTGCCGAGACCCCGCGCACCTGGCCAGGTAGGACCCCCTCCCGGGCCGGAGCGGGCGGGCGCGGAGCGCCGAAGAGTTCGGGGCTCTGCGCGCCCTCACCTGGGCTGGCGCAGTGTGCGCGGCCGCGTGCGTGGGGCTGGCCGGGCCTGGCCTGCGGGGCCCGGCGGGGGACGAAGGGCCGGGACGCTGTAGGTTTCTGGGTGAGACGCCCCCTACGACGCCGGCCCAGGAGGAGCCCAGAGCGAAAGGGTCCGGGCCCCTGCTAGAGACCCGGCGTCTGACCGGCTCCTGCCTTCGCGGCCCGTACTCTTCCTGGGAGCCATCCTCCAAGGCTGCCATGGACTGGGGTGGTGTACTGGGCAGGTAGAGCGGGAGGCCTGTGCCGCTTGAGCCCATGTTCCTGGACTGGAGTGAGCAGATGAGGCACCTGGCCTGGACAGCCGCTAACTTGCTTCCTGGGGTACATGACACCCTTAGGTCCTGCTGTGCCCACTCCGCAAGCTATAACTCATGGACTTCCGGTCTGTGAGCCCATCCAGCCAAGGTCCACCTCCCGGCTTCCTGATCCTGCCCCTTCCCTTGCCTCAGTCTTTGACCACTGGTTATCTCACTTTGTGTAGGAGCCCAGATCCTTCCCAGGGAATCTCCCTTCCTGCCCAGGTAGGAAGGATCGGGTCCTTGAAGTGGAGGTGAGGGCCTTTAAGGCTCTTTCAGGCTTCAGGTCAGAGGTCAGCCGCAGAGGATTCCTGCTGAGTCATTGGTCTGGGTGGGCTAGGCCCCTTCCTCCCTCGGGGCCCAGGTGGGTAGGTAAATGGGGAGAAGCAGGCTGATGGGGCTTCACTGAGGAATGGGGAGTGGCCATTTCCCAGTCCACAGTCCAGGGGGATTTGTGCCCTTTAAAGAAACAGGCCAGGGGTAAGGTGATTGGAGGTGGTAAGCATTGCTGTGAGGCCAGGCTCCCGCGGGTGGGGGGTGGCCAGGCAGGATGGGAACTCCCCTTCAAACCAGTAGTGCCTGTGGGAAGGCTCCTCACCAGAGGTCACAAACTGGACAGTTGTCCTCCCCACTCCCGATGAATCTGTTCCCTTCCCCAGTGAAATCTGAAGGAACAGCAGTGGCCCTTCCAGCGTGTCTTCCCCACGCCTCCCCAAATAGCAGGCCGGTGCCTCTAGGCCTGTCCAGTCAGACACTGCCCACATACAGCCTGACCAGATAGTGGTAAATTGTTGGTCCTGCCACAATGGTCAGATGCAGTGAGGCCCGTCCAGGCAGACAGGCCAACACTCAACTCACAGGTGGGCTGCCAGGCCTGCTGCTGCACCACAGGACTGCGCCCCACCCCACACATCAAGCATGAAGGGAGACTGTGTGGTCAGGGCAGTGCCCCAAGAAGGAAGAACAGTTTTTCCTGGGACAGGTGGGCCAGGTGGCATTCCCCGGCAGTTATAGGAGTGTCCCCACCTCAGCTCTGTGTCACATTCTGTCTTAGAATGTCACCCCCAGGAACACCAGGTGGCACAGGTCCCAGGGTATGCATAGCAGAGCCTGACCCCAACATTCTCAGGCAGGTATGGCTTCCAACCCAGTGTAGGCCAGGGCCCCATCCTGTCAGCACTCCTGGCCACACCTTGGGGTACACTCTTCCCCCTAGGCAGAGCCACTTCCCCATCTGGGACTGGCATCCAGTAACCTGTGTGCTAAGCAGAGCAGGAGTCTGCCCCATCCCGGAACAGGAGCAGTGGGGACAGGGTGAGCGGTTCTGGGTGCTCCCACAGGCCTAGAGGCCACAGTCTCTAAGTATATTCAGTGGTCATGCTGGTCAGCATCCTAGAGGCCAGCCACCAAGCGGGGAGATGTGAAGGGCATGAGACTGAGCCATGGAAAAGGCTGATACCATTCTTAGTCTCTTAGTGAGCAGGAGGAAGACAGTGACCTAAGGAATTGGAAAGGTCCCAACTGCCATGGGGCTGGGCTAGGCAAGGACACGACGGGAGGGTATGAAGTGCAGGCCCTATAGCAAAGGGCTGTGGTCCAGGGAGGTTTCATCCAAGATGAGACAGTGGCAACAGGTGGGGGTGCTGGCAAGCAGGAACGAATCCCAGGGGTCAGAGCACTGGGAGGTCAGTGAAACCCTAAGGATGGGAAGAGGTGTGGCCCTGGGCAGTGGGTGGGGCCTAGGGCTATGCCATCCCAGGATGAAGTCACAGCCTGGTATGTCCCGTCAACCCTCCTGGCTGTGCTGTATGGTGGAGGTGATGGCTGGAGAGGCACAGCGGCTAGTCCGGGGTCTCCCAGGCAGCAGGCACAGCACTGCCTCGACCAGTGGGCATGGCGCTAGGGACCACAGCAATATGAAGGGGCTGCTGATAGTGAGTCCAGCGAGGGTTGTGTTTGTCTTTGAACCAGCCATCAAACTGTTAGAATCTGTTTTTATGGGAAAGGGCTCATGAGAGCAGGACCCCTACCAATAAGGGCAGAAGAAGGGGAACAGGGCTGGGATTCCTGTGACATGCCTGGCACTTCTGATGTCCTTCCAACTAGGGGGCATCCTAGGCCTGGGGAGGCCTCCAGGTATGGGCTGAACTCCAGTCCACCGAAGTCTCTGGAAACCCTGTGTGAGGGTAAAGGAGCAGGCCCCAGTGCCCCTGCCCCTCATTAAGGTGTCTCCTCTCCAGGCCCCTGGCCCCAACATGGCTCGCCGCTCTCAGAGTTCCTCGCAGGGGGATAACCCACTGGCGCCTGGGTACCTGCCACCTCACTACAAAGAGTACTACCGCCTGGCGGTGGATGCGTTGGCAGAGGGTGGACCAGAAGCCTATAACCGCTTCCTGGCTACAGAGGGGGCACCCGACTTCCTGTGTCCTGAGGAGCTAGAGCATGTGAACCGCCACCTACAGCCCCCACAGCATGCTGCCCGGGAGCCCCCTGAAGGCAGCCCTCCTGATGTGGACATGGATGGCTCCTCAGGCACATACTGGCCAGTGAACTCAGACCAGGCAGTTCCTGAGCTTGACCTGGGCTGGCCCCTGACCTTCGGCTTCCAGGGCACTGAAGTCACCACGCTAGTGCAGCCACCGCCACCTGATAGCCCCAGCATCAAGGATGAGGCTCGAAGGATGATCCGCTCTGCCCAGCAGGTGCACGGTCGCAGGCTCTGTGGGCAGTGGGGGAGGGTGGCCTGGGCTGGACCTGGAAGCATAAGGAGGAGGGAGAGGGGGTGGAGAAACAACCAGCACCAGCCCAGAGGCGAGCCAGGACTGCCAGCCCGGCCTTCCAGGCTTCAAGCTGCAGCAGGGGCTTCCTGGCAGGTTCTTCCAGGTCACTGAGGGTTGGGCCAAGACAGGCTCTGCACAGGGTGGCTGGTGGTTGATGTCCAGAGGCTCTGGGATGTTGGTTCTCTCCTAGCATGGATTTGTCCCAAGAATTTTCTAGACTTGCCTGATGGGCTTTGGCCAGCTCAGAGCTTCCTCCCCTCCCAAGCAGATGGTGAACAGCAGAGATGGCCTGTTAAACCAGGGTCAGCTGCTAAAGACCCCTGTTCTCCTCCCATCCCAGGGCAGTGCCCCCTTCCTGAGAACAGACCTGGAGCCTGGGCCTCAGCCCTGACATCCAGTCTGGGGTTAGCACAGAAGAGATTGCAGGGGCTCCCCTTGACCCAAGCAGGATGCAGGCCTTGTCCCTGCCTCTGCTCCCATGTGGGCCACCCACTCTGCTAGCAGCCCCATGACCCCTGTCAGGTCCCTTCCTCCTGACCACCTTCCCAGACATGGCTGCTAGGGAATGGGGTTCACATGGTTCATAGCTCTCCCTTCTCCTGGGTAGGTTGAAGAATGGGGTGGGGACCACAGATTCCACCCTCCCTCCTGACTTGGTGCTTGCAGGTGGTGGCCGTGGTGATGGACATGTTCACTGATGTGGACTTGCTCAGCGAAGTGCTGGACGCTGCTGCACGCAGGGTCCCCGTCTATATCCTGCTGGATGAGATGAATGCACAACACTTTCTGGACATGGCGGAAAAATGCCGAGTCAACCTGCACCACGTGGATGTGAGTGAGTGGACAGGTGGGGTGGACCGGGAAAGACCCTGGTGAAGACCTAACTCCCCTCCCTCCTCAGTTCCTGCGTGTGCGCACTGTGGCTGGCCCCACCTATTATTGCCGCACTGGGAAGTCTTTCAAGGGCCACGTGAAAGAGAAGTTCCTGCTTGTAGACTGTGCCGTGGTGATGAGCGGGAGCTACAGGTGTGCGGTGTGCCCAGCTGGGTGTCGGCCCCTACCCCTCCCCTCTCTGGAGCCTCCCTGGGTGTCCCCGCCCCTCCTCACCGGGAGCACTCCTGTAGACCCTGATAGCCTGGCCTGGCCCAGGTCCTAACACACCCTGGGACTCTGTGTGTCCCACCCGGCGCTGCAGGCCAGCGCTCCCTCACTCCGTTCCTTGACTCTGACCCCCACCCACTCACCCACAGCTTCATGTGGTCCTTCGAGAAGATCCACCGCAGCCTGGCACACGTGTTCCAGGGAGAGCTGGTCTCCAGCTTCGACGAAGAGTTCCGCATCCTCTTCGCACAGTCTGAGCCCTTGGTGCCCTCAGCCGGGGCGCTGGCCCGCATGGACACTTATGCCTTGGCTCCATACTCCGGGGCTGGGCCCCTGGTGGGCATCCCTGGGGCGCCAACCCCTTTCTCCTTCCCTAAACGGGCACACCTGCTGTTCCCTCCGCCCCGCGAAGAAGGCCTGGGTTTCCCCTCCTTCCTGGACCCGGATCGCCACTTCCTTTCGGCCTTCCGCAGGGAGGAGCTGCCCCGGGTGCCCGGGGGCGCTCTGGAGCCGCATGCAGGGATGCGGCCACTGTCGCGACGGCTGGACACGGAAGTAGGGCCCAGCGGGGAGTTCGGGGGCCCACGGGGCTTCTTCCAGGCGCGGCACCTGGAGATGGACGCCTTCAAGCGGCACAGCTACGCCGCGGCCGACGGCGCAGGCGCTGTGGAGAACTTCGCGGCTGCGCGGCAGGTGTCCCGACAGACGTTCCTCAGTCACGGGGACGACTTCCGCTTCCAGACCAGCCACTTCCACCGTGACCAGCTCTACCAGCAGCATTACCAGTGGGACCCACAGTTCGCACCCACGCGTCCGCAGGGCCTGTTCGAGAAGCTTCGCGCTGGCCGCCCGGGCTTGGCTGACCCGGACGACTTGGCGCTGGGCGCTGGGCCGCGCTTCCCCGAGCTTGGCCCGGAGGTGCACCAGCGGCTGGAGTACGTGCCCTCCAGCGCCTCGCGCGAGGTGCGCCACGGCTCGGACCCTGCCTTCAAGCCTGGTCCTGGCGGCCTGGAACCCGGCGGGGCCCTGCGCCCCAACCTGGGCCAGCGTTTCCCATGCCAGGCGGTGGCGAGGCAAGGCCCAGACGCTGCTCCAGAGGCAGAGCCCGAGCGCAGGCCCGGGCCAGAGGGGCGAGCGGGGCTGCGGCACTGGCGCCTCGCCTCTTACCTCAGCGGGTGCCACGAGGATGTGGGTGAGGAGGGCCTGCCCACACCCATGGACGCTGACGTCTACGAAGATGACGTGCTGGCTCCTGGGGGCCGGGCGGCCTTCCGTGTCCCTGCCACCTTGCCAGTCAAGGGCCTGTTGCCAGGCCCGGGAAGCGGTGGCGGCGACAGCTCGGAGCGCGAGGGCTCGGAGGAGGCAGGCCTGGTCAAGCAGGACTCGTTCCGCTCACGCCTAAACCCACTCATCCAGCGCAGCTCCAGGCTGCGCTCCTCACTTATCTTCGCGCAGGCTGAAGGCTCTGGAGGCGCCACAACTGCCACCACTGAGAAGGTGCAGTTGCTGCACAAGGAACAAACGGTCAACGAGACCTTGGGTCCCAGTGGAGAGGCCATGCGCTCCACCGCCTCTGCTAAAGTGGCCGAGCTGCTGGAGAAATACAAGGGTCCAGCCCGTGACCCAAGCGGCGGGGGAGGTGCGGTCACTGTCTCCAGCCACAGCAAGGCTGTCGTGTCCCAAGCTTGGCGGGAAGAGGTGACCGCAGCCGGGGGCGAGCACCGCAGCCTGGAGAGCTGCTTGCTTGACTTGCGTGATTCCTTTGCCCAAAGGCTACACCAGGAGGCGGAGCGGCAGCCGGGAGCCGCCTCCCTCACGGCTGCTCAACTTCTTGACACGCTGGGCCGCAGTGGCACTGACCGCCTGCCCTCGCGCTTCCTCTCTGCCCAGGGCCGCTCCACCTCCCCGCAGGGGCGGGACAGCCCCCCGCCAGAAGTGCCTGCCGCACACCAGGTGCCCCTTTCTGAGCCCAAAGGGAGCCCCACCTCAGCCTACCCAGAGCGGAAGGGGAGCCCCACGCCAGGGTTATCCAATCGGAGAGGCAGCCCAACTACAGGATTTATTGAACAGAAGGGCAGCCCCACCTCGACCTACCCAGAACGCAGAGGTAGCCCGGTACCCCCTGTGCCTGAGCGCAGGGGCAGCCCGGTACCCCCTGTGCCTGAGCGCAGGGGCAGTCTCACCCTCGCCTCATCCAGTGAGTCTCCTAAGGTTGGGCCCACAGAGGAGGTGGCTGGAGGCCCCATGGAAGTCCTGCGGAAAGGCTCCCTCCGCCTCAGGCAGCTGCTGAGCCCCAAGAATGAGCGTCGCGGGGAGGATGAGGGCAACTTCCCAGTGCCACAGGAGAATGGGCAGCCAGAGAGTCCCCGGCGACCATCTTTGGGCCGAGGTGATAGTACAGAGGCTACTGCAGGGGATGAGCGGGGCCCAAGGGCGCGGCTATCCTCTGCCACAGCCAATGCCTTATACAGCAGCAACCTACGAGATGACACTAAGGCCATCCTGGAGCAGATCAGCGCCCATGGTCAGAAGCATCGTGGGGTTCCAGGCCCAGGCCCAGGCCCAGCCCACAGCAGCCCGGAGCTGGGCCACTCACCAGCTCCTGGAGGCCTGGCCCCAGACATGTCCGACAAGGACAAATGTTCAGCCATCTTCCGGTCAGACAGTCTGGGTACGCAAGGCCGGCTGAGCCGCACCCTACCTGCCAGCGCAGAGGACCGCGACCGCCTACTGCGCCGCATGGAAAGCATGCGCAAAGAGAAGCGCGTCTACAGCCGCTTTGAGGTCTTCTGTAAAAAGGAAGAGGCTGGTGGTTCTGGGGCAGGGGATGGCCTGGCGGAGGAGGATGCCAGGGACAGCAAGGTGGGCAAGTTCGTGCCCAAGATCCTGGGTACACTCAAGGGCAAGAAGTGAGTGTCCTGGTCCACCAGCCCGGGCCAAGGTGCTTCCTCACTGCCACCCTGCATCTGCTGGGCAGGGAGCTCCGGGTCCCCGTGTTTGAGTGGCAGCCACCATCCCTCATTCCAGAGCAGCCAAGGGGCCGGACTGGACCCACCAGAGCTCAGCTTCAGTGGGTTTCCCTGGCAGCTGCCCTGTCCTGGCCCTGGCCTGTCCTCCCAGGGTTTCAGTCCGCGGCCTGGTGCCTTTTCTCACCAACCCTTGCTCCTCTGCCCCCTCCTCTCCTGCTGCTTCCATTTCCCTGGGCTCAGATCCCCTCTGGACCTTCACTCACCTCAGGGACCCTTCTCTCTGTGCCTCAGTCCTGCTTGCAGGGACCCAACACTTGTGCCTCAGTCTCCCCAGCTCTAGGGGTCTTTTGTCTCCTCAGGGATTCCGTTTTCAGGGCTCTCTTCTCAGACCTGTGGTTCTGATGCCAGCCACTCCACCCTGCCTCCTCGCCCCTGTCCTTCACTGGCTCCCTCTCTCCTCCTGGTGCCGGTCCTCTTGTGGGGAAGGAAGGACTGCTGCAGACAGTTTGTAAAGGAAGAGTGTGGTTGGACCCAAAGGAAGCTTTTCTTGGGAGGCACAGGGCAGGCCTCTGAGAAGGAGGGATGAAGGGGACCCCAGAGGGGCTGCCCTGCTGCCCAGACTGCAGCTGCCTCAGCCAAGTCTGCCCCTCGCACAGTAAAGTCCTGGGTGGCCAGGGGGAGACACCAGGAGGCGAGTCCTGGGCTCTGCAGCATAATAAAATGGAGTCTGGACTGACACCCTGAAGCCAAGTCTGATTAAGTGGCTCCCAGACAAGTGCCACACCCCAGAAGGGTGGGATGTGGCACACTTGTCCCTGAGCTCTGGCCACCTTCCCCAGGGCAGAGGTCCTGGGAATCCCTGCAAGTGGGGTGACCCTTGCCCTGCAGGTGCCCAGAAGACCCTAGCTCCACCTTGCCCTTGATCCTTTCCTGTTTCATCACCAACATGCAAAATCTGTCAAAGACACTCCTGGTTTACCATTCTTATGTCTTTTTTCGTCTCCGTTAATTTTGGGGGGGAGGAGGGGGTACCAGGGATTGAACCCAGGGGCACTTTAGCACTGAGCTACATCCAGCCCTTTTTAATTTTATTTTGAGACAGGATCTTGCTAAGTTGCTGAGGCTGGCTTTGAGTTCGGGATCCTCCTTCCTCAACCTCTTGAGCCACTGGGATTACAGGCATGTGCCACCAAGCCCAACTCCACTAAATCATTTTAATTGATTGGGAATGACATGTTTTGTCACCAAATGCTTAGAAAGGCCCTGCTAGTGGGGGCTTATGTTGTGAAAGGTGTTTCTGTGTTCTGTTATTTCTTTTCAGATAAATTTTAAAACAAAACAAATCTAAGTCCCAGTAGGGAAAGGGTATGAGAAACAGGACAGTAAGCGAAGGGGATGGTTCTGCCTTAGGCAGCTGGAGGAGGTAGACCCGCGTGACTTGGCAGACCACTCACTGCTTGGGTCCCAGAGCCACTGCTCAGGAAGGATGACCACAGGGACTTCAGGTCAGGAGGAGGAGGCCTCCTGGGAGCCAGGAGAGCTCAAGCCTTTCATGGCCTTGTGCTTGCTGTCCGGCTTCTGCTGGTGGCCAGGTCTCCTAGTGTGCCACTGTTCAGAGTGGACAGGCTCTCCCCTGAAGGAGAGGAACCGCTGCACTCTCTATATCTTGACAAATTAGACACTGGAACTTGCTGTTGCACATTCTGACATTAACAAAAACAATGCCCCCCCCCCCCCAACACACTGCAACCACTAGCCTTAGGGCCTTCCCCTGTGGACCTGCCCCTCCTTCCCTGCCAGGAGCACTCAAGACCACACCTCTGAGTCTCTGCAGAGCCTCTCCACGTCTTCCATCGGCCCTCCCCACCTCACCTGAGCCCTCTAGGCACTCTGGGAGCACTCACCTGGGGTTCCCTGGTCACCAGCCCCAGGGGCCACCCCCCAGCCCTACCTTGCAGCTCCTGTCCTGAGCTATTCCTGCTCTGCTGCCCAGCTCCCTGCCCACAGGACTGCCGCAGCCTGCTCTTCTCCCTTTGGGGCTATGCCCGAGGCTCTGGAAACACCCCTGCCTCCAGCAGCCCACTCAAGCTACCAGCCACTTGGCTCCATGATGGGCCTCCTGTCTGCCTAGGTACAAACCACCCTGTGACTGCAACTCTGAGCCACAAAGAGAAAGTGGTGTCCCTTTCCCGCCCTAAAACCTTGCTGGTGACTGCAGCAAGGTGCAGGTGGTTTGTACCTAGGCAGGTTTCTCTGCTTTCCCAACCTTGCAGCCCAGGCCAGTGTCCCCTGCCCCTGCCCCAGCCTGGTCCTTCCTGCCCGTTTTCCTTCACAGAGCCAGTCACTGCAGATGTGAGCTCTGCCAGCAACACACGGGGAAGTGGCCTTCCTGTGTTCTCCAGCCAGCCCAGGGTCAGGTGGACGTGCAGCACCCAGGACACCCACTGGCCACTTCAGTCTCTTCAGCCCTCACACTGCTGGCCTGGACTCATACCAGGCTCTTTGGCAGTGACTAGAGGAAGTAGCCTTGAGCCCAACAAGACATATCCACCTCCTACCAAGACCTGGACACACAGCAGGGGCCACCGTGTGTGGTGCCCAGGCTGCAGTCACCAGCAAGGTTTTAGGGCGGGAAAGGGACACCACTTTCCCTTTGTGGCTCAGAGTCGCAGTCATAGGGTGGTTTGTACCTAGGCAGACAATGAGTTCACAAATCCCTGAGCCACGGGGCCATCCTGGGGGCAGCCTGGGCCTTGTAGCAGGGTCTGGGCTCTGACGGTGCTCAGAGAGAAAGGCAAGCGGCAGGCACCAGGGCACCTAAGACCATGGGCCAGAAGCTGGTTCCAGGTCACCCTCCCGGCCAGTCTTGGGTGGCCCTGGTCTAGAGGGAAGCCCTGGGTGGGGTGCTCTTGGACGGGAGCTGCAGGGTGACAGAGTACCAGGAGGGGCAGTCCTGGACGTGCGGTGGAGGTTTCAAGATAGGGAGAGTCGGTCCTCGGAAGAAGGTGGGCTCCAAGAAAGGGCTGGGACATGTCCGCTGGGGGTGTGGCCCAGGAAGGAACCCCACACCAGAGTGGGCTGACACAGAGGGCTTTATTCAAAACAGTCATCAGGTTTGGGGAGACCGTGTCTGCTCCCCCAGAGAGGCCCAGGGGAGCTCCCAGAACTCAAATGCAGCCCAGCAAAGGAAGGAGGAAGAGCGCTGTGTTGCAGCAGGGCGGCGAGGCACGTGGGCCCCTCACGCGTCAGGTCCAGGAATCAAGGGCAGGCGGTCCAGCGCTGAACGGCACACTGTCCCATAAGCCTGGGAGTAGCCCCCAAGCTCAGCCCTGGCAGCTCCCTGCGCCCCCTGCCAGGCTGAGGTGCCAAACATCCTGCGGCCTGGCCGGGGTTCCGGAACCTCCCAGGTGGGCCGGGGTGAGACCTGCACACGGGGAGGGTCATTATCAGACGAAAGGGGCGCGAGTGGGCACACAGGCTTCTGGGAGAGACTGCCAGGCTCACCTGTCGCCCACCAGCTGCCCTCAGCCCACCATTCAGGGGCCAGTCACGGCGGATCAGGGCCTGGTTGGTGGCCTGGGCTGCGGCCTGCAAGGTCAGGGAGGGTGCCATGCCTCTCAAGCTACTGATCTGGGAAGGCGCATGTCACAAGATCACTAAAAGGCACAGTGGGAGGCTCCCGCCATGCCCACACGCCATGACTTACCCCTGGAGGTGTACAGGGGGGCTCTGCCTTAGTCCTAGGGGACCTTTCCCACCTTCCTGGGGGCAGAGGTTGGGGCTGGGGTGCCGAGCTCGGTCTAGGAATGTTCCTGGTCGCACCAGAGGCTTCTGTGGGGTTGGAGATCAACCCCCAGAGTTAGATCCCCTCTGCACCTTGGTGGCCCCACACAGCAGGACCAGGGGTCGTCTTCCACATGGGAGGTGGACAAAGTTCACACACCCTGCTCAGGGTCACCATCAGGGCTACTCTGAGGCCTGGAACCAGGGTTCCTCACAGGCATCCCGGACGCGATCTGGGGGATGGCTCTGTGATGGAACAGGTGTCCCTGAGCCCAGGAGGCCCTGGCCTCTGGCCCCAAGGCCGTGCTCCCCAAGATCCCCTCTCTTGGCCCACGGCTGTGGCCCCTTCTCTCCAGGATCATCTGCGGAAGGGGAGGGTGTTCAGAGGTGCGAGGTGTGGGCATGGGGGAGCACTAGTTGTCCCTGAGTCAGGAGGACTCCAGGGTGCACAGGGAGAGGGGCAGTGGAGGCGGAGGCCCGAGCACCTGGTAGAGGCGGCTGCGATACTCGGAGGCAGAGAGCTGGTCTCTTTCCAGCACCGGGAGCCACACTTCCGTCTCACGTGTCCACTCACGGCTGGGGCCGTGGAACCTTCGGGTCAGAGAAAGGTGAGACCTGGACTGCAGAGCCAGAGCCCAGAGCCCCTCAGGCTCCCCTCCCCCTCAGCGGGGGGCTGGCCCTGGGCCCCAGGGCTGCCTTCCCACCCTCCTACCTGCGCACGTAGGGGTGCTGCAGGGCCTGGGCTGCGCTGAGCCGCTTGCTGGGGGCAAACACCAGAAGTTTCCTGAGGAGGTCCAGGGCGTCTCGGGGGGTGTCTGGTGGCAGGATGTCATCCAGCGACTGCCGTGGCCTGCGGGCAGTTGCCTGTCATCTCTTCTCCAGGGCCCCCCAGGGCCCCCTCCCCAGATCTGTCTGTGCCAGACCTGCAGGCAGTGGGGAGAGACCCCTGCCTCACCTTTCAGTCTCCTCTGCAGGCCTCCCGTGGGGAACCCTTGGGGCTCTCCCCACAGAACCCTCATCTGGCAGAGCTATGGCAATGCTGGGGTCTCCTCACTCTTACCCTGACCCCAACAGGCACAAACGGGCCCTTGTGCCAGGCACAGGAAGCTGGCTTGCTCCTGAGCCAGCCTCCCTGCCCCACAGCTGAGCACCCCACTCACCGGGATCCCAGGAGGTGCAGCAAGGTGCAGCTGTAGCCTGCGCCGAGAGCCCGGAGGTCTGTGGGGGGTGGTGGTGGAAGGAGGTGTGACCAGGTGTGGCTGCGGGGGTGGGACAGCTCAGGGCGTTCTGGGGCCAGCCATCTCTTCTGATGCCAAGGACTGCAGCCTCTTCAGGGCTTCTGACATCTGGTGGGGCTCCACCCCACCAAAAGCTAGGCATGGGCCCCCATGAGCCCCCTCTGAGCTGATGGGTGCCCACAGGTACACCTGCCCTACACCCTCACACCCCAGCCCAGTGACGGCCTCCTGGACCAACCCTTGCGGTCTCTCCCCTGCAGAGCAGAGGTCTGGGAGCAAGCGGGCTCTCCCCTGGGTTCTGGGAGTAATTCCCCTGCCACAGCCTCACCCCTGCCACAGCCTCCCCTCCTCTCTCTGCACCCCCTGCCCTGCTTGGCTCTGTGCCCATGCTGCACCCCATATCCCTCAGCAGGGTGAGGACCTTGCCCCCACCTGGCTGGCCCCTTCGCGTGGCCACTCGGCCCTGTGGCCAGTCCTGCCTCCTTCGCCATCTGCAGTCTCCCCGCCCTGGCCCTGGCAGCTGCTTTCCGGGCGCTCCGTTACCCAGGGCCTGCCCTTTCCAGTCCTCCCAGGGCTCCGACTCCGGACCCTCTTCCCTGCACAGTCCTGGCCGGTCGCGCACTGTCTCCCCACAGCCGCACTCTCTGGCCCTCCGCCTCTGGGTGCCCAGTCGGACCCCCCATGCTCACCCTCCTCAGGCGGCGGCGGGACGGTCTCCAGGATCAGCTGCAGCTGATGCACAGTGGAGGTGCCCGGGAACAGGGGCTGCCCCCTCAGCATCTCTCCCAGGATGCAGCCCAGGCTCCACATGTCCACCCCAAGGGTGTACCTGGGCGGGAAGGGGTGTGGGCAAGGGGAGCTCAGAGGCAGAGGTGAAGGTACAGGGGCTTGGAGGTGAGGTGCGGACAAGTAGGTGGGCCCAGGTGTAAGGAGGCCTGGGGGTGCCCATCAGAACAGGAGGGCAGGCCGGGGGAACTGGGGGAGAGGGTGGGGTGGGTCCGAGGTATCTCACGGTTACCAGGGCGAGGACAGCAGCACCTCTGGAGCGCGATACCAGCGAGTGGCCACATACTCGGTCAGGGCCCCGCCCTCAGGCCCCTCGGGCAGGTTGCTCAAGGAGCGAGCCAGGCCAAAGTCGCAGAGCTTCACCCGGCAGGTGGCATCCAGCAGCACGTTGGATGGCTGGAGAGACAGGTGGTCTGAGGGCCGAGAGGGCCAGGGGTGCATCCGGGTGGGAGCTGGGGCCGCGTGGTGGCAGCTTGGGCTCAACCTTCTGGTCCCGGTGGATGACGTGGCCTGAGTGCAGGAACCTGGTGGCCTGAAGGAGCTGGTAGAAGATGAAGCGCTTGTGGGTGTCCTCCAGCACGCTGCCCTTCCGGATGACAGCATTCAGGTCAGTGTCTGGGGGGGCAGCAAGGATGTGCAGGTCAGTCAGGGCCAGCAGAACTCGCTGTGCCACTTAACCCGGCCTGGTCCTTGGTGCTTCTACGTCCTGCTCACTGTTTGCACAGCGGTAAGGGCTTGAGGAATCATCTCTGCACTTCATTGCATGTTGCCCTGCCTGGTTTTATAAAACGAGTGGAAAATTTTAAAAGTAGCTCCAAACAAAGCAGGACGGTGCGGGGGGTGGGGACAGGAGCTCCCCACCGGGCTCTGGTGGTTCCTCGGGTTCAGGACACAGAATGTGAGTGCTGGCCACAACAGGGACTTGGGCAGCAGAGGGACACAGGCAGTCCTAGGATCAGGACAGAGTGGGGCAGGAGCTGACCACAGCCTCGCTCACCCATAAACTCAAACACCAAGTAAATGTCCCTGTCGTTCTCTGCCGGGATCACATCCAGGAGGCGGATGATGTTGGGGTGGTCTCCAAACTCCTGTGGAGAGTCATTTCAGGCCAGGGACTTGCGCTGGGAGTGACGGGGCCAGTTCCCCTCTTTTCTGGGAAGAACTGCCCCTGGGTAAGGGAAGTAGGCCCCACAGCCTTGCCACTCACCCGGAGGAGCATGATTTCCCGGAATGTTCTCTGGAAGAGACAGAGATACCCAAAGAGGCTGTTTGTCACCCAAACACCCCCTGCGCCAGAAACACCGGGGCCCCAAACCTTCCGACAGCCCCAGACACCCACAAACCACTCATGCTTCCAGACACCCACAACTCACCTGGGCATCTGTCTTATCTCTAAAGGCATCGAAGATTTTCTTGATGGCCACTACCTCACCAGTCCTCTGGTCCACTGCCTTCCACACAATGCCGTAGGCCTGGGGAGAGGGCTCTCAACTTGCTGGGCCCAGGGCTCGCCCACCACCACCACCCCTGTCCACCCAGGCTGCCCCCCTCCCACCCTGGACCCTGGGTCAGGGAGAGTTGGACTGCAGGGAGGCCTGGATCCCATGGCTACAGGAGGAACTTCCAGAGGAGGACACTGGGCAATGGGGTCAGGGAGTGGGTGAGAGCTGGAGAGGTGCAGGGGGCAGCACCAGGCCACAGGTGGGCACTCTGGACAAGACCAGAAGCCCCTCCATCTTTGGGAGACTCCCACACCCTATCCAGCCACTCAGCCAGTCCTGGGGACTCCCCTTGAGAACTCACCCTATCTCACCACTTCCTGCCCTCCCTGCTGCCCCTGCCCTGGCCTGTGCCTCCAGGGATCACCACCCTGCCCTCTTACCTAGTCTCCTAGCACTTCTGCCTACCACCCCCAGGTGAATCCTCCAGAGTAGGCAGGTGGGAGTTGTAAAGAGAGTACAAACGACTCCTACAACTCCCAGCTGTGGACAACAGTAAGTCAAAGTCCTGGCTGTTGCCAGAAGCCCTCACGCAACAGGCTCCCTCATGACCCCACAATCCCAGTATCCACCCCCTGTTTCCCTTCCACTCACTCACACACAACTGAGTGGTTTCTCCAACAGCTAAGCAAGTTGTTGCCCCAGGGCCTTTGAACCTGCTGTTTGCACTGTCCAGTCATGTCCCCTTCACATACAGAGCTGCACAAGCTCACACCCACTCACAATGCGAATACACAGGACCCCACAAGCGGTTCCGACTCCCACCCCTTACCCTGGCTCATGCCTTCCTAGCCCTAGCCTTGGCCCTGGCCCTGCGCTTCTGGGCCCTGCCAGGATCCGCCCTTCCACTCAGCGACTGAAGTGCCCTGACCTCCCAGAAGCATCTGCCGTGCACCAGGAGAGGTGACACACCCGGCTCCTCGTGCCTGAGACCGCTCGGGGGCCCATCCATCACCTGCCTCCGGGAAAAAGTCCCTAGCTGGTCACGGCTTCCATGAGGAAACTGAGGCACAAGGGGCTGGGGACCTGCGTCATGACCCCCCTCCAGCCCTCGCACTCACCCCCTTCCCGAGCCGCCGCTCGAGCAGGTATCTCTGGGCTACGTGAGCGTCCACCTCCGCGGCACACATGGCGGCGCCCGGGCCTGCAGGCTCCGCTGACCGTGGGTGCGACCTGTTGACGGGTTGCCCTGGGAACCCGGGGCGGCACCTCCCCGCGCCAGCGCCGGTGGGCGTGGTCTGCGGCCGCACCTGCCCGGGCGCCACACCGCTGTGCCCGGTGCGCGCCGCCCAGGGGAGCCACCTCCGTCCCAGCGGCGCAGCGCCCTCCGGGGTCGCCCCACCCTGCCCCCCCCCGGCTCCTCCCGGCTCTGGGACGGTGGCAGTAGCTTGGGGCGCCGCTGGCAGGCAGCGCCCGCCATCCCGGAGCCTTGCGGCCAGGGCGCTCGCCTCACCGCAGCCTCCCCAGTGCGTGCGCGCCTGGGCCCGGCAGGTCCTGGGGAGCGCTGGGAGCCTGGGTGGGAGCCCCGCGGCCGGCCTCCCCCCCGCAATGACTGCGGGAACCACGCTGGAGGGGTGGCAGGCAGCAGGCAGCGGGGGAAGCGCTCCGTCGGGCGGGCGGAGAAGGAGCGGAGCGTCCTGCACACTGAAGGAGTTGCCCGGGAGGGGGCGCAGAGGCGGGAGTGACACCTGGACACGGGAGGGCCAAAGCACGAAGGCTGTTGCTGCGAGAGAGGAATCCACGGTGGGACGCGCGACCCAGCACGGGAATGATGGGCGCACGAGGGTGGTTCCGGCTTCAGGAGACCCTAGATGGGCTGCAGGCCGGGACCCAGGTGTGAGAGAAGCGGGAGTCTGGACTCCTAGGTTCTTGGTGGGTTCTGGAAGGACAGGGCTGGCTGGAGCAGGCGCTGGATGGAGCAGGATTCGCTGGAGACCGGGAATTCGGGCAGTTAAGTTTAAGACGCACCCCGGGCAGCTCAGTGCAGGAGTTCCTGCCTAACCTGGGCAGGCCTTGGGTTTGACAAAGGACACGTTTAAGGTGCTAGTTAGACATCCCAGTGGAAATCTTTGAAAGACATGACTTTGGAGGGACCCAAATTCTGACTGGTACTCAGAGCCAGATTCCCAAACTGTGTAGAGACTAGCTTTTTAGAAAACTTGAAATCTGGGCCCCGTGGTGCACACCTGTAATCCCACTGGCTGGGGAGGCTGAGGCAGGAGGATGGCAAGTTCAAAGTCAGTTTAAGCAGGCGTGCGGGCGGCTGCGTCGGGCTGCAGGAGAAGATGGCGGTCTCCACAGACAAATTATGAAAACAGAATATATAGCCTGAAAGTAGAATGTGGACCTAAATACCCAGAAGCTCCTCCATCCGTTAGATTTGTAACAAAAATTAATATGAATGGAATGAATAATTCCAGTGGAATGGTGGATGCTCGAAGCATACCAGTGTTAGCAAAATGGCAAAATTCATATAGCATTAAAGTTGTACTTCAAGAGCTAAGACGTCTAATGATGTCCAAAGAAAATATGAAGCTTCCACAGCCACCAGAAGGACAAACGTACAACAATTAATTTTAGTGAATCTCAAACTTGTCTTAAATCAACAACCTTCTACTCATATTAATGTCTTGATTAAATATCACAATGCAAAATTACCCACACATTAAGTAAAAGAATTCCAGCTGGTAAACATGACCCGGACATTTGTAAGGATATATTTAATATATGTACACCCATTATGTTTTCAGGTAACAGGAGGAAAAATGCAGCACAATTTTTCTTTCTTTTGTTAAGGCACTGTCATTTAAACATGAACCTGGAGTACTCGAAATAGAATTCAGGTTTACAAGAGGAAAGCATGGCAAGAAGTGTCAGATGCATTGGAAACTTGCGTGTTTCTGAAAAGTAAAATCTCAAGAAAGACAAACAGAAATGGCATGCTTTGTCCATCTCGCTTAGTGAAAGAGCTGCAGTTGAAATTGTTTAAGTAGCAGGTACAATGAATATTGTCACAAATTGTGGTAATTTTTGAAGCGGTGTGGGTGCTGACTACTAGTAGTATCAAAAATATGTTCAGGATTGTTTTGATACCTGTATTTATAATAAAAAATGTTGGGGGGGGGTCGATGGATTTCTGTTAAAAGCTGTTCCTGTGTGTTACATGTAACATGGTAAATATTTGTTTATAGTCTTTGTTTAATAAACCATGCATTTAAGTTTAAGTGAAGTCAACAAAAAGGAAATAGGTGTATGGATATGTGATTTTGAGATTAAAGTTAGTCTTAAAATGTAAATAAAATGTGGAACGTGTCCTCAAAAAAAAAAAAAAAGTCAGTTTAAGCAACTAAAAAGGGCTGGGGATGGCCCAGTGGTTACGTGTCCCTGGGTTCTATACCTGGGACCCAAAAGAAAGAAAGAAAGAAACTTGAAGTCTGTTGCAGAGAAATAATTCAATAAAATATAGCAAAAAATAAGTTGCTAGGAAAAAAATTTAAAAACACAGACATACAAAAGTAAGATATATATATATATATATATATATATATATATATATATATATATATATATATATATTAAACTAGATTGAACAGTGGTAAAAGTCACCCTGTGCTCCAACTGTAAGAGTTTTTAACTTCCTCTACATTTCTCCCTGGGTTCATTGTAGACCTATCACAAACTCTTACTGGGATGTGCTGGAAACTAGTAAGGAGCAACCAGCGTGGCAGGAGGCAAGCCAGGGCATGCATGGCCACTGGTGGCCAGGTGCAGTCATGTCTGTGAGCTGTGAGAGATTCCACATGTGCCTGCTGGAGTGGTAGCTGCAGGACTGACCTCCTGAAGCATTGCAGAGGGTGGGCAGGGACAGGGTGCTCCCAGCCTGCTCACAGGAGTACAGAAGGCTGCAACTGCTTTGGGAAGCAATTAGGCAGTTTCTGGAAAATTTGAACATAAGTCAGACATGGTGTCTCTGAGGCTGAGGCAGGAGGATGGCAAGCCTGAGCAACTTAGCCAGACCCTGTCTCAAAATTTTAAAAAAGAAGGACTGGGTGTAGCTCAGTGGTAGAGTAAAAATAATAGCAACAGGGGCCGGGGTTGTAGCTCAGGGGTAGAGCACTTGCCTCGCATGTGTGAGACACCACACAAAAAATAAATAAATATTTTTATCTTAAATAAAACAAATGCACATAAAGAAATATAGCCAAAGGCAGAGATCATGAACTTATTTTCAAAAATTAAAATCCAAGAATATACTTTATACAAATTATATATTGCATGAATTATGCACACAGATACATAATTCAATTATATGTTGCAACTAAAAATATTTTTTAAATATTTATTTTTTTTTAGTTTTAGGTGGACACATTATTTTTATTTTTATGTGGTGCTGAGGATCGAACCCAGTGCCCCATGCAAGCCAGGTGAGTGTGCTATCACTTGAGCCACATCCCCAGCCTAAAAATATTTTTAAAAAAGAAATAATAATATATTGTGAAAGCCATAACTTGTAGAATTAAAATGTGTGATTCCAGTAGCACAAAATACAAAGGGAGAAATGGAACTATACATTTTTTGAAATATTATTTTAGTTGTAAATGGATACAATATCTTTACTTATTTATTTTTATGTGGTGCTGAGGATCAAACCTGTGCGAGGCAAGGCTCTACCACTGAGCTGTAGCCCCAGCCCAAGGAACCCCACATTTTTATTATTATAAAATAATACACTATTATATATAGTATGGCTCTTAAATTATATGTGAAGTATTATGATATTATTTGAAGATAGACTAGGTTAAAGATGAGATCTTTATCTTAAATAAAACAAATATACATAAAGAGATATAGTTACCAAGACCATAGTCTAGAAAATTAAAAAGTACTCACTTGATCAAAAAGAAGGCAGAAAAATAAGGAAAAGGAACAAGGAATGAAGGAACCAACAGAAAACATAGCAAAATGCTGGACTTAGCCCTAACCGTGTCAATCATCATACATATAAATGGTCTAAATGCTCCAGTTAAGGGCTGGGGATGTGGCTCAAGCGGTAGCGCACTCTCCTGGCATGCGTGTGGCCTGGGTTCGATCCTCAGCACCACATACAAACAAAGATGTTGTGTCCGCCGAAAACTAAAAAAATAAATAAATAAATATTTTTTTAAAAAAATCGTGAGGCTTGGTGGTGCATACCCGCAATCCCAGCGACCCCAAAGCCTGAGGGAGAATGGGAGCACAAGTTCAAGGCCAGCCTTTAAAAAAAAAATACTCCAGTTAGAAGGCAGAGATCATGACCTTATTTTCAAAAATCAAAATCAAAGAATATACTTTATACAAATTATATATGATGAATCATGACACAGACACATGATTCAATTATAAGCTGTACCTATATAATTATACAAGAAATGCACTTAAACCATAAAGACATGAAGTTAGAAGGATGAGAAAGATATGTCACGCACGCACTGATGATATGACAGTAGCAGAGTGGACTCCAGGCCTGGAGGAGTCCAGGGACAAGAAGAGGTCATATGAAAAGCACCACCCACATCAGGGCCGACCATCCTGAGGGGGTGCACCTGCCAACAACGCCTCCAGATCCCTAAAGCCAACTGATGTCCCGGGAAAGGGAAATGGTCAGACCCACAGCTACACTTGGAGACTTAACCTCCCTCTTTTAATAACATCAAACAGGGAAGCAGAAAGTGAGGATGTCATAATCCTGAGCGACACTATCACCCCATGTCGTGTTCTTCACGACTAAAACACTCAGGGTCACTCCAGGGGAACTGGGCTGCACGAAATAACCACACAAGAGACAGAGAGACCTTTTTCTTTGGGTCCTGTGACGGCTCCTCTGACCTGAGGGGTCCATGGAAAAAGAGAGCCAGCACATGCTGACCCTTTTATTATTCAAATGAGGCAAGGGGTCAGGTGTCAGGGGGTTGATTCCAGCTTCCTGATGTCTGCTGTCAGCAGGTCGACTGACATCTAGGAAGGCCACGCCCAAAGGGTTAGGATTACAAAGGAACAGGTGAGCGTACCTCAACCCATGGGGTTACATGCCTATGTCTGAAGACACGTCCTCAAACTTCCTGGACCGGGGCAATGTCCAGGTCACTACAAGATGTAGTGACCAGTCAGAGCCTCTCCACTCCAGGATGGAGAATGTGAATCATTCAGAGTGGCCTCCCACAACCCAACTTGACCTGACATTCACAGGCTCTCAGAAACAGCAGATAAGTGGTGCACACCTGTAATCCCAGTGGCTCAGGAGGCTGAGGCAGGAGGATCACAAGTTCAAAGCCAGCCTCAGCGATTTAGTGAGGCCCTAAGCTATTCATCAAGACCCTGTCTCTAAATAAATTACAAAAAAGGGGGAGCAGAGGTTGTGGCTCAGTGGTAGAGCACTAGCCTAGCATGTGTGAGGCACTGGGTTCAATTCTCAGCACTGTGTATAAATGAATAAAATAAAGGTTCATCAACATCTTAAAATTTTTTTTAAAAGGACTGGGGATGTGGCACAGTGGGTAAGTGCCCCTAGGTTCAATCCTCGGGACACCCCCCAAAAAAGAAAGAAAGAAAGAAAATAAATAAACAGCAGATATACACATTCTTTTTACTTGTGGATGAAACATTCGCCAGATAAACCATATTTTATTTACATTTGTGTTGTAAAACGAAACTCAGTAAATCTGAAATAGTTGAGATCATCCCACAGAATTGGATTTGAAATTAATAACAGGGGTGGGGGATGTAGCTCAGTGGTAGTGCGCTTGCCTAGCATGTGTGAGGCCCTGCTTTCCACCCCAACACTGCAAAAGCAAATACACAAATAAATAGCAGAAAGACATTTAGAAAACTGCTGAGGATGTAGGGCTTAAGCCACAGACTTCTAAAAAAAAAATGGTTCAAAAGAAAATTAGAGGCTGAGGCAGAAGATTGAGTGAGGTCCTAAGCAGCTTAGTGAGACCCCGTCTCAAAACGTAATGAAAGGGCTGGGATGTGGCTCAGTGGTAAAGCACCTGGGCTCTATCTGCGGTACCCCTCCCCTAACAACAGGAACTACTCTGAACTGTAAGGTCATGGAGACCTGTCAGTGAGGATTTGTAGAATGCCCAACGGGCAGAGGGAAGTGTGAAGCTCTAAATGCTTATAGAAGCACAGATAACAGGTTTCTGTTTCTACCACAGGAAGCTACAAGAAAAAAATCAAACCCCAAGGAAGTAAAAAGGAGAAAATATAAAGATCAGAGTGGAAATATGAAACCAAAAGTCAACAAGGAAAAAAGAAAACCAACAAAAACTAAGAGCTGGGTCTTTGAATAAGTCAAATGCAGCTGAAAGGGGGGCCCAACCCTAAACAGGAAAAGGGCGGCTTCTCACGGCCAGCCTGACCTCTGAGATGGACAAGTGGGCGGGACCCCAAACATGATCAATATCAATATGAATGTAGCTTTACGGAGAGGAGCATCCAGGGCACAGAGGGGAAAGGAGGGAGGACTGTGGGACCGAGCTGGGATGGGCAGTGGCCCCAGCTGCAGGGGACTCAGAAGCCTTAGTAAATGTGACCAAGAGCAGTTGGAAGCCTGGCGTGGCCGCTGAAGGAGGAGTCTGAGGCCAGCCTGGGCAACGGACATCCCCAGCCCGGCCTTCACTCCTCCTGTGTGGAGGAGGGCCTGCCCCTGCCATGCAGCTCTGCAGACAAAGCGCTCAGTAAGCAGGGTCACACCAACCTCAGTGAGTTCTCAGCAAAAAGCGATTCTTCAGGGTGAACCTCAGTGGACTTAAGAGTCAAAAAGGTTTTACAAGGCAAAATTAAGTCATTTCCAGCTTTTTTTCTGTTTTTCACTTTACTGGAATTTTATTTACTTACTTTGGTGCTGGGTATCAAACCTGGGGACACTTTACCTCTGAGCTACATCCCTAGCCTGCTTGTTTGTTTGTTTGTTTATGGTAATAGAATTGAACCGGGGGTATTTAACCACTGAGCTGTATCCCCAGCCCTTTTAAATTCTACTTATTTATTTTCTTTTTATTCAGGGTCTCATTTAGTTGCTCAGTGCCTGTCTAAATCGCTGAGGCTGGCTTTGAATTTGTGATCCTCCTGCCTCAGCCTCCTGAATCGCTGGGATTATGGGCATGTGCCCCGGCACCCAGCTTATTCATTTATTTTCTACATTGAGACGGGGCCTCGATGAGTTGCTGAGGGTCTTGTCAAGTTGCTCGGCCGGACTGGAGCCGGTGATGCACCTGTGAGCTCCTGAGATGGTAGGCCTTCTCCGCTGGTGTTGGCTGTTTTGCGAGTGTGTGCGTCTTCCCATCTCACCCTGGGCTGCAGGTCTGCTGTTCACAGCTATTGTCTCACTTTGTTATGGGTTCTCTCTTGGGGACTATTTCCACCAAGTCCCACTTTCCCCCATCCAAGTATCCTTGCAGACAGAACTTCAGGACGAGGATTTTCCTTCCCATCCCCCGTTACTCACGATCACGGGTAGCTCTAGCCTTCAGCTTTACTGTGGGCGCAGCGTCTACCTGTACTTTGTGTTTGATTTTTAGCCATGTGCAGAGAAGTCATGGTGGTTTGGGAAAGCCCAGGCAGAGACCCTGAGTCAGTGGGTGCTGGGGCTAGGGGTCAAATTCCCAGGGGGAACAGTATAGCAGGGGCCCACGGCCATCTCTATCGCCACCTCCCTGCGACCCAGAATTCCATACTCACCGGGCCCCCACCTCCCCAGCCGGCCATCAGCCACGGGCACTGGCCCCACCCTGCAGTGTGCAGCCCAGCCCCAGCCCCACTGTGTGGGCTGCCTCCCTTCCTGACCCCAAGGGACAGTCGAGTAGTGCCCCGCCCCGCCCCTGGCCTAGCTCATCTGATGCACAGCCTCCTTATGCCAGTGGGGTGGACTGCTGGGCACCTGTGGTACCAAGTTCCAAAGGGGCCATAGCCTCTCTGCTGCTCCCAGGGTGAGTTTCACTCTCAGGTGCCCCAGGTACTGGCCACCCTGGGTTCTTCTGTCACTTGGCTTGACCTAGAAATGAGAACGGGCATCATCATGACTGCCCCTTGGGGTGGGTGTCTCTCCAGCCGCCTGTGGAACTTAGGGTGGCATCATCCTCAGGCCCGTGCCATGCTCTGAACCCTGGAAATTCTCTTGTTTGTCACTCAACCCTCACAAAAGAGGTGGTGAGCACCTGTGAGACCCCCAGGCAGCTGACCTAGACACTCCCCATGCCCCAGATGCCTGGCTCTGATAACTAAGAGCCAGGCCTGAAGGCCCACAGCAGGCCCCCGGCACAGGAGACCCCGGCCCTCATATGCTCCATGAACTCACTAGGGGTTCCCCGGGCTCAGGCCAGTTTTTGTGTCTGGGAAGCAGGTGGCAGCCTGGCCATGGCCTTCTCTGGACTTCCCTCTCTGGACAGGAGAGGGCAGAGTGCTTCTCTAGGGCAGCCATGGCCTGGGCCTGCACCTTCCACCTGAAGCTCACTGTGGGTTCTGTACAGATCCCAAGGTACCTGGTCAGGGAAAGGAGGGCCGTGTCTCCCCTCAGATGGGTACACAGGCTGGCAGGGACAGAGGGAAGGAGGCTGGGGCTCAGGGCACAGAAGACCGCCAGGTGCTGTGCCCCCGGGCTTGACGCTGCTGGAGATGCGGGCAGACAGGCTCCGCTGGACTCCACTGACGCTCCTGCCCTCTTCCCCTTTGCCATTAGTCACCATCAGATTCATGCTTCTGATCAGGGACCAGGCACCACCTGAACGCTCTTCCCACCCTGCAGATGGCGTTGTCCTTGGCAAGTGGAAGGGCTGTCGGCATTAGCTTGTGCTGGCCTCAGCTGTCCTTGACCCTTGGCCCAGGGCACAGGAGAGTACTCTCCCCCAAGAGTGTGGGAAAAGCAGGAAGGGTCAAAAGGCCCAAGGCAAGCCCCAGTGCTTCTAGGGGCCTTGTCAGGTCACTCCATGCCTCGGTTTCTGCATTTATGAAATGGGAGATAGACTACAGGGAGCACTCCGACCTGAGAGGCAGGCGCCAACCCCGCTGGCTGCTCCGGGAGTGATATGCTCACTGCGAGTCTTAGCGGATGAGAGGGTGTGGTGGCTTAACTGGGAGGTCACCCCCACGCTCACACGTGAGACAGTGCAAGCCTTTTCAGAGGTGGAATGGTTGGATTGTGAGAGTTGGGATCCCCTGAAGTGGACTGACTGGCTGGTGACTGCAGGCAGGTGGGGCTTGACTGCGGCAGGCAGGCCACTGGGGTGCCCTGGGGGCTTTGTCCTCGAGAGTGGAGCGCTCTCTGCCTCCTGATGGCCATGTCCTGAGCTGCCTTCCTTTGCCATGTCCTTCACCATGATGTTTGGCCTCCCTTTGGGCCCAGAGCAGTGGAGTCCTCTGACCATGAACTGGACCTCCAAACCCATGAGCCAAAATAAACTTTGCCTCTTCTAGGTCGATCTCTCGGGTCTTTTGGTCACAGTGACAAAAAGCTAAAGCAGTAGGGAAGCACTTTCAGGAAGATCGGACAGAGGGTCAGGGAGGGAGGGCGGCCTCTGGCAGAGCTGGGGCTTCCTGAGCAGTATTCTGGGAGCAGACCCAAAGTGATCCGGCCTCAGAGTCAGGTGCCAGCAGAGGGAGGGCTTGGGGGACCGGTTCCTGTGGCCCTGTGAGCAGCAGGGCCTCCTCCCGGGTACTTCCAGCCCTGCCTTGGGCCCAGGGAGTCCCAGACTGTCCCTGGCCTGAGTCTGAGAGAGGCACAGCTTAGGGCCCAGGAGCAGGGGACAAAGACCAGCACCCGTCCACAGAGGGAAGGTGGGAGGACCTCAAGGATAGAGGAAATGCCACAATTAACCCTGCTTTGAGTCTGGGAGCTTCGACCATGAGTTCCGTTGCTCACAGTGGCCTCCCAGGCTGACAGAGGCCTCCGGGCTCCTGGGAGGCACCGCAGCCCACCTCCAGGCCACATACCCTCCATTTCTCCAGGAGAAACCGCACAGGCCTGGAGGCCAGCGGCGTGGCAGGCCAAGCGCAAGGCCACCTCCTGCATGTGGACACCGCGAGTCAGAAGCGAAGCCCGGCAGTCGGCAGTTAGCGGCCTGGACATCGGGAGGCGTGGAAGCTAAGACACAGGACAGGATGGGGCAGAGGCCGAGAGGGAATGCGTGGGTTGGGGCGCTGGGCCTGGCCAGGAGGTGGGCAGACAGAGCTGGGGGTCCGGAAGGGCGCCGGGTCTCTTTAGCGTCCAGGCTGCGGGCCGGGGTGGGCCGGGGCTTCTCGCACCACTTGTTTTTGTGGGGGTTGCAGAATTGAGAAGGGAAAAACGGAGGCCGCTGGACAGAGAACATGCTCGCCAGACATCTCCCGAGAGGAGGCGCCTGAGCTCTATCAGGACAGATCACCGCGAAACCCGGTGATTGAAATTTTAAGGAACCCATCCTGCTCCTGGCAACCCTAATTAGAAGGCCTAGGTCCCCTGCCCCGCAGACGTATGCAGGCGTGGGACACACAGGCGGGACCCTAGGCTGCAGATGGCCGCACCAGCGCGGGCAGGTGGCCTCGCCTCCTGTAGCCAGTTTTCCCATCTGTGGAGTCCCAAGCCAGCGAGGTGGAGAGCGCCAGAGAGAACCCTGGACCCGGGGAGGGACAAAGAAGCCCGCCGCACGGCCAGGCCGCACGGCCAGGCCAGCTCCTCCGGTGTCCTTCCAGATCTCCCCCCACGTTCCCTAGTAACCAGGCTCTCCTTTTGCATTCAAAGCCCACCTGTAATCCTAAGGAATCAGGAGCCTGAGGCAAGAGGATTGCAAGTTGGAAACCAGCCTCAGCGACTTAGGGAGACCCTCAGCAATTCAGCTACACCCCGTCTCAAAAAATAAAAAGGGCTGGGGATGAAGCTCAGTGGTAAAGCACCCCTGGCTTCAATCCTCAGTACTGCAAAATTAATGATGATAATAAAATAAATAAAATAAGAACCCAGGGCTGGGGATATGGCTCAAGTGGTAGCGCGCTCGCCTGGCAAGCGTGCAGCCCGGGTTCGATCCTCAGCACCACATACAAACAAAGACGTTGTGTCCGCCGAAAGCTAAGAAATAAATATTAAAAAAAAAAAAGAAAGAACCCATATTAAGGTCAATTTCAGGTGCTGCTAGGAGTTTATGAGTCAATGTTGCTTTAAAATCTTGAGAGGCTGAGGCAAGAGGATCCCAACTTTGAGGCCAGCCTCAACAACTAGCAAGGCCCTCAAAAAAAAAAAAAAAAAAAGCTGGGAATGTACCTTAGTGGAAAAGTGCCTCTGGGTTCAATCCCCAGAACAACAGACAGATTCTGGAGGCTGGGCTGCAGCTCAGCGGTAAAGCACTTGCCTAGCATGTGCCAGGCCCTGGATTCAGTCCCCCGCACTGAAAAACAACACCAAACCTGCATTTTCTTGCAGTTTGTGTCATACATTTCTTAACAAGGAGAAAAATGCTTCAATTGTCTCATGATTTTAAGAGGCTACCGCCATCTGTCCCCGCTGGCGACCCAATGCTGGGTTCACAAATCTGACTATTCCAATAACTCAAGAAAACGACAAAGAAAGCATGAAACCACACAGAAATACCTCTTTCAATATTCTGTAGACGGCTCTGCGAACTTCAGGCTCCTTGGAAAGAGAGAGAGCCACAGGAATTCTTTATTCTTATATGGGGAACACACAAGAGGAGGTTCCATGGAACATTCTATCCCCAAAGGGGCAAAGGGTAGGATTACAAAGGAACAGGTGAGTGTGGCTCACCCCCGAGGGTGGGTGTCCTACTCCTGGAGCCTCGCCTTGCTATGGACCTGGGACAACGCCCAAGTCATAAAATGTAGTGGTTGGTCAGAGCCTCGTGCTTCAGGACTGGAAGGCGTGGTCATTCAGAGTGGTTCCCTGCCACATCTTTCCAGCGACGTGGCTAACTTGAGCAAGCCCAGTGACGTGAATTATCAAGCTTTTAAAACCAACTTGAGCCATCAACACAAACATTCACTCAAGTGTGACTTCACTAGACCCTGATGCTCGTAAAGCTGAATTTTGAGGATCTTCAAATCCGCCCATCCCCAGACAATGTGGACAAACCTGGGCAGACATTCCACTGTATGATGACAGGACACAAGTGTGGACATGGGACTTGCCAAAGGCTGTCCAGCACGCTCCTGCCAGGCTTCTAACTGGATGGGAAGCTGGGTCCTTGCAACTGCCCAGGGCTCCTCCAGGCACAGAAGGCCCCTCTCGTGTTCTAGTTACGAGGTCTTTCCAGAGTCAGTGGATACCTGACCCCCGTGTATCCCTTATCCCCTCCAGGAAGGGAAGTGGATGAATTGGGCAGGTGCCCTGCCGGTGGCTTTAGGAATCCAAGAGAGAAGCAGATGGCCCACTGGCTACAGGGGACAGCATCTGAAGGGACTTCACACCTCCCAGTAGCCCCGCCCCTGGTGGCCTCAGAGACAAGGGTTCCCTGAAAGGAGAAGCGGTGTGCAGAGCCCTTTCTGGACAGCAGAGAGGCCTAGTCGAGGAAGAGCCTGCTAAGGCTGGAGGGAGGGAACCCGGAATCAGAGCCCGCGGTATGCAGAGTTGAAGGGCAGTGAATGCCTGGCAGTGGAGGGTGGGGGCTGCTGCTCAGGTCAGTTGGTTTTGGGGGAAAAAAAGTCCCAGGGCCTGAACTGAACCCTGCCTGTCTCTATCTACCTCTACCTCTCCTCCTCGGCTGGGCGCAGCTGTCGCCTCTACACAGGAGAGAGCCCGGCAGGAATGGCAGAGTCCAGGTGTTGCCCTAGCAACGAGGCGGGATGGGGGAGGGCGGCTAAATTCTGTCTCCATAGAGATTGCTGGCTGAATATCAACGGTACCAATGTTGGACACACCCGACACGGACAACCAAGGACCAGAGGGAACCCACGAGTACAGGTTGGCAATGCTGCTCCGACTCCGATTCTGCCTCCCCAGACTTCGTGACCTTAGGAGGCATTCTATCCATGGACCTGGGGCCTAGATTTTTCCGGGTTGGGGAAAGGAAGAAACTGAACTGTGGAAGCGAGCACTGCCCTCCTGAGCCGCTGTGCCCCAGGTCCTAACCCATGGCGCCCAAGAAGAAGCGCGTGACGAGCTTAGGGCGCCGACTGGGTGAAGGTGCAGAGCCGCAGGGGTCGGAACGCGCGCAGTACCTACAGCGCGAGTACACGTTGCTCTCGGAGCAGCTGGACGCCTGCGAGGGGCGCGTGGACCAGGTGCTACTGGAAAACATGTTCCTGGACCGCGAGGCAGGGCGCTTGCGCGAAGAGAATCGGTTTTACGCCAGTTTTGTAAACACACGCGCGCAGCGCTGTGCCAACGCCGTCCTGCGGCTAGACGAGCAGAACCGCGTGGATCTGGGGCAGATCCATTGGGAGCGGTCAGAACTAGCGTCGCTGTACCAGGGGCGCGAGGATGGGGTGCGTGCGCAGCTGCTGGAGATGCAGGCGCGTGCAGCGCAGATGGCGCAGCAGGTGCAGGAGCTGCAGCCTTACAAGGCCAGTACGCGTGCGGTAGCGGACCCGACGGTGGGGGCGGGGGCTGCGGGTCTGGGTGGGCGCGCGTCGAGCTCCTGCGCTGACCTGCGCCCCTGCCACAGGAGCTGCAGCTGGAGCAGCTGGCAAGGATCCGGACGCTGGAGCGCGAGCTGCTGCACATGCGCGTGGAGCACACGCAGCTGCTCCACCGCGTGAAGCGGCGCTTTCTGGAGGAAAAGGCAGCCTGCGAGCGTGAGGCTCGCCGGCGTGTGCAGTCTCTGGGCCGGCGCGCGGAGCGGGAGGCGACGCGCGCGCTCGTCACACATACGCAGGCCATCAAAGCAGACAATGGGCGCCTGAGGCAGGAGCTGTTGCGGCTTCTCGGCAGGGCCCAGCTGCTGCACAATCTGCGGCACCAGCGGCTTCAGCAGCGTGAGCAGCTGCGTCGCGAGCACGAGGATACGCGGGACCTGGCGCGCGTGCACGGCTGGCTGCGCAGGGGCCCCGACGGCCCGCCGCTCTGGCAGCCGCCGGCCTCTTCCCAAACCACCTCGCGCCCAGAATCAAACGCCGTCACCGCGAGGGGCCGGTCGCGCGGAGCCTCCCCAGCCACATCGGTGGACTCGTCACGCGTAGCCTCCCAGCCCCCGTCCATGTCCTGTGCGCTTTCTCGCGTATCATCGTTGGTCCCTTCGCTGGCCACTTCGAAGGCAGGGTTAGAGGCCTTTTCCCTAACAGTGACGCGCCGGGACTCCCGGGTTCCGTCCTTGACCCCGTCGCGCCCGGGCTCCCGGGTCTCGTCCTTGGTCCCGTCGCGTCCCAGTTCCCGGGTCGCATCTCTGACCCTGTCGTCAGCGAGCTCCAGGACCTTGTCGCTGGCGAGGTCACATGAGGGGTCTCGGATCTCTGAGACGCACTCCTCCTTGCCTGCGGCCTCACAGGACACTCTCCCCTCAGCAAAGTTCAACCCCAAGCTTCCCTCCAGTCGGTTCCGGGACCCCCCTCCTCCCACCTCACAGTCGGAGAATGCGGATGCCGACGCGGCATCCGCAGGCGCCGGGCGAGACTGAACCCACCGGGGGGAAGGACATGGAGGCCACAGGGAGGACGCGCACTTGCTGCGTGCAGGTATTAATAAACGTGTGACCACACCCCCGCATCTGCCTGGTCCACTGCTCTAGCGTTTCCAGCGGCCACAGGAGCCACTCATGAGTGTCTCTGATTTCCAAGCTACAAGGGAGCTTGATGCCTTCTCCCCACTGTGAGTCCATGGGAAATCAGTGTCCCTCCACTGACAGCGGACCTCCGCCATAACCCTCAAGGGTAGAGGACATCAATGACCAGGTGCTCAGGGGAAGCTGAGTAGTGGTGACCTGACTGTAGTGGGAGAGCCTGGGAAAGAGAAAGGGCTTCCTTCTCGTCCTCCCGGGGTTTGGCGACTAACCTATTGAGAGTTTTTCGTTTTTTTTTTTTTTTTTTTTTTTCCCCGATAAAATTTCCAATTTAGAAAAATTTGCAATACTACCAGGAACTCCCACATGCCACGCATTCAGACACAGCCGCAGGCATTTCGCGGGGTTTCTCTCTCTGCGCGCGGTTCTTTCTGAGCCATCTGGGATTAGGTTGGGGACATCGTGCTCCTTGACCCCTAAATACGAGTGTGTTTTCTGGACCTAAGGACACTCTCCTACGTTACTGCAGAGCAATGATCAAAAGCAGGAAATTCGCCTGGCGTGTTGGCGCATATGCCTGCAAACAGCGACCGGGAGGCCGAGGCAGCAGGACCTCAAGTTGGAGGCCAGCCTGGGCAAGTTAGGGAGCTCCTGCCTCAATATAAGAATAAAAAGGTCTGGGGATGTAGTTCAGTGGTTGAGCAACTCCGGGTTGAGTTCCCGGCACCACACCCTCACCCTGCCCTCCAAAAAAAGAAAAAGCAGGAGATTCACTATGAAGAAAACACAATCACCTAAGCCATAGCTCACATTCAGGTTTTGCCGTTTGGCCCCAACGGTGTCCTTCCCTAGCTATGCCTTTTCCCTAGGCATCTTGCGGTCATATTGCAATGTGCAAGGCCAGTTACTAAAATGTCCCTTGCCTGAGGTTCGAATTTGCGATCCTATATCCGGGGCGGAACGGAGCCGCGACCTGGGCTGCAGCGGCTCCCTGGAGGACCCGGTCAGCGAGAGCCGGAGGCTAGAGCGGCCGCTGCGCTTCCGGTCGGGGCGGTGCGCGTTCCGGTGGGCGGCACCTGGGCGCGCCGGTGCCTTCGCCGTTCCCCGGCGGTGCCGGGCGGGCTGTGGCCGTCCCCCGCGCTGTCCCCGCGAGCGGGAGGAAGCCGAGGCCCCGCGGCCCCCGCCGTCGAGGCAGGTGCGTGCTCGGCGAAGACCGATCCTCACCCGAGCGCCGGCGCCGCGGGCGCTGCCGTCCCAGCCGGGGAATGCCCGGCGGCTCGCGGCTGAGGTCCCCGCGGCCGGGGAGGCCGAGGCGCGTCTGCCTGGAAACAGCGACCCGGGAGGCCGGGCGGCACGTTCGAGGCCAGCCTGGCGACTCAGTGAGACCTGCTCGGCGCGAGCGTGTGCCTGGCCCGAGCGGGACCTGCTGCATCTAGTGCGCGGGCAGCCGCGGGTCTCGCACGACACGGAGCACACCTGTGTGCGGGACCCGGGCGCCGTGCTTGGGTAAAAGTTCTACCGCTGAGCTACCCCCGGCCCGCCGCTAGACCTTCCTACCAGCGGCAGCACCTTGGGTGTTGGAAATCCTGTCCGCAGGACACCGCAGAGATGTCCAGCAGCTTCACTCTTGATTGTCAATGGTCACAGCGCCAGGATGTCCTCCAGTCGCCCAATGGATGAATCCTGGGCCATCCAGACCATGGACCGTTATCAGTGAAAAAGAAATGCGCTGCTGAACAGGAAAGGATGTGGGAAAACATAGGTGCACAGTGTAAGGCAAAGACGCGGACTCCAACTCGGACATAAGGGAGAGGGCATAACAGAGGGCATAACAGAGGGGGCATAACAGAGGGCATAACAGAGAGGGCATAACAGAGGGGGCATAACAGAGGGGGCATAACAGAGGGCATAACAGAGAGGGCATAACAGAGGGCATAACAGAGAGGGCATAACAGAGGGCATAACAGAGAGGGCATAACAGAGGGGGCATAACAGAGAGGGCATAACAGAGAGGGCATAACAGAGAGGGCATAACAGAGGGGGCATAACAGAGAGGGCATAACAGAGAGGGCATAACAGAGGGCATAACAGAGAGGGCATAACAGAGGGCATAACAGAGAGGGCATAACAGAGGGGGCATAACAGAGAGGGCATAACAGAGAGGGCATAACAGAGAGGGCATAACAGAGGGGGCATAACAGAGGGGGCATAACAGAGAGGGCATAACAGAGAGGGCATAACAGAGGGCATAACAGAGAGGGCATAACAGAGAGGGCATAACAGAGGGCATAACAGAGAGGGCATAACAGAGGGCATAACAGAGAGGGCATAACAGAGGGCATAACAGAGGGGGCATAACAGAGAGGGCATAACAGAGGGGGCATAACAGAGGGCATAACAGAGGGCATAACAGAGGGCATAACAGAGAGGGCATAACAGAGGGCATAACAGAGAGGGCATAACAGAGGGCATAACAGAGGGCATAACAGAGGGGGCATAACAGAGGGCATAACAGAGGGGGCATAACAGAGGGGGCATAACAGAGGGCATAACAGAGGGCATAACAGAGGGCATAACAGAGGGGGCATAACAGAGAGGGCATAACAGAGGGGGCATAACAGAGGGGGCATAACAGAGGGCATAACAGAGGGGGCATAACAGAGGGCATAACAGAGGGGGCATAACAGAGAGGGCATAACAGAGGGCATAACAGAGAGGGCATAACAGAGGGCATAACAGAGGGGGCATAACAGAGAGGGCATAACAGAGGGCATAACAGAGAGGGCATAACAGAGGGCATAACAGAGGGGGCATAACAGAGAGGGCATAACAGAGGGCATAACAGAGAGGGCATAACAGAGGGCATAACAGAGGGGGCATAACAGAGAGGGCATAACAGAGGGCATAACAGAGGGGGCATAACAGAGAGGGCATAACAGAGGGCATAACAGAGAGGGCATAACAGAGGGCATAACAGAGGGGGCATAACAGAGAGGGCATAACAGAGGGCATAACAGAGGGGGCATAACAGAGAGGGCATAACAGAGGGGGCATAACAGAGAGGGCATAACAGAGGGCATAACAGAGGGGGCATAACAGAGAGGGCATAACAGAGGGCATAACAGAGGGGGCATAACAGAGGGCATAACAGAGGGGGCATAACAGAGAGGGCATAACAGAGGGCATAACAGAGAGGGCATAACAGAGGGCATAACAGAGGGGGCATAACAGAGAGGGCATAACAGAGGGCATAACAGAGGGCATAACAGAGGGCATAACAGAGGGGGCATAACAGAGAGGGCATAACAGAGGGCATAACAGAGGGGGCATAACAGAGGGCATAACAGAGGGCATAACAGAGGGGGCATAACAGAGGGCATAACAGAGGGGGCATAACAGAGAGGGCATAACAGAGGGCATAACAGAGAGGGCATAACAGAGGGCATAACAGAGGGGGCATAACAGAGAGGGCATAACAGAGGGCATAACAGAGGGCATAACAGAGGGCATAACAGAGGGCATAACAGAGGGGGCATAACAGAGGGCATAACAGAGGGGGCATAACAGAGAGGGCATAACAGAGGGCATAACAGAGGGGGCATAACAGAGGGCATAACAGAGGGGGCATAACAGAGAGGGCATAACAGAGGGCATAACAGAGAGGGCATAACAGAGGGCATAACAGAGGGGGCATAACAGAGAGGGCATAACAGAGGGCATAACAGAGGGGGCATAACAGAGAGGGCATAACAGAGGGCATAACAGAGGGGGCATAACAGAGGGCATAACAGAGGGCATAACAGAGGGGGCATAACAGAGGGCATAACAGAGGGGGCATAACAGAGAGGGCATAACAGAGGGCATAACAGAGGGGGCATAACAGAGGGCATAACAGAGGGGGCATAACAGAGAGGGCATAACAGAGGGCATAACAGAGAGGGCATAACAGAGGGCATAACAGAGGGGGCATAACAGAGAGGGCATAACAGAGGGCATAACAGAGGGCATAACAGAGGGCATAACAGAGGGGGCATAACAGAGAGGGCATAACAGAGGGCATAACAGAGGGGGCATAACAGAGGGCATAACAGAGGGGGCATAACAGAGAGGGCATAACAGAGGGCATAACAGAAGGCATAACAGAGAGGGCATAACAGAGGGCATAACAGAGGGGGCATAACAGAGAGGGCATAACAGAGGGCATAACAGAGGGGCATAACAGAGGGCATAACAGAGGGGGCATAACAGAGAGGGCATAACAGAGGGCATAACAGAGGGGGCATAACAGAGGGCATAACAGAGGGCATAACAGAGGCATAACAGAGGGCATAACAGAGGGCATAACAGAGGGGGCATAACAGAGAGGGCATAACAGAGGGGCATAACAGAGAGGGCATAACAGAGGGCATAACAGAGGGGGCATAACAGAGAGGGCATAACAGAGGGCATAACAGAGGGGCATAACAGAGGGCATAACAGAGGGGGCATAACAGAGAGGGCATAACAGAGGGGCATAACAGAGGGGGCATAACAGAGGGCATAACAGAGGGGCATAACAGAGGGCATAACAGAGAGGGCATAACAGAGGGGGCATAACAGGAGGGCATAACAAGGGCATAACAGAGGGGGCATAACAGAGAGGGCATAACAGAGGGCATAACAGAGGGCATAACAGAGGGCATAACAGAGGGGCATAACAGAGAGGGCATAACAGAGGGCATAACAGAGGGCATAACAGAGGGGCATAACAGAGGGAAGGCATAACAGAGAGGGCATAACAGAGGGCATAACAGAGAGGGCATAACAGAGGGCATAACAGAGGGCATAACAGAGGGGCATAACAGAGGGGGCATAACAGAGAGGGCATAACAGAGGGCATAACAGAGGGGGCATAACAGAGGGCATAAAGGCATATCAGAGGGCATAACAGAGGGCATAACAGAGGGGGCATAACAGAGAGGGCATAACAGAGGGCATAACAGAGGGGGCATAACAGATCATAACAGGCATAACAGAGGGGGCATAACAGAGGGGCATAACAGAGGGGCATAACAGAGGGCATAACAGAGGGGGCATAACAGAGAGGGCATAACAGAGGGCATAACAGAGGGGCATAACAGAGGGGCATAACAGAGGGGGCATAACAGAGGGCATAACAGAGGGCATAACAGAGTAACAGAGGGGGCATAACAGAGGGCATAACAGAGGGGCATAACAGAGAGGGCATAACAGAGGGGCATAACAGAGGGGGCATAACAGGGAAGGCATACAGAGGGGCATAACAGAGGGCATAACAGAGAGGGCATAACAGAGATAACAGAGGCATAACAGAGGGCATAACAGAGGGCATAACAGAGGGCATAACAGAGAGGGCATAACAGAGGGCATAACAGAGGGCATAACAGAGGGCATAACAGAGGCATAAAGAGGGCATAACAGAGGGGCATAACAGAGGGCATAACAGAGAGGGCTACAGAGGGCATAACAGAGGGCATAACAGAGGGCATAACAGAGGGCATAACAGAGGGGGCATAACAGAGGGCATAACAGAGGGGGCATAACAGAGGGCATAACAGAGGGCATAACAGAGGGGGCATAACAGAGAGGGCATAACAGAGGGGGCATAACAGAGGGCATAACAGAGGGGGCATAACAGAGGGGGCATAACAGAGGGCATAACAGAGGGGCATAACAGAGGGGCATAACAGAGGGCATAACAGAGGGGGCATAACAGAGAGGGCATAACAGAGGGCATAACAGAGGGCATAACAGAGGGCATAACAGAGGGCATAACAGAGGGGCATAACAGAGGGGGCATAACAGAGGGGGCATAACAGAGGGCATAACAGAGGGCATAGGCATAACAGAGAGGGCATAACAGAGGGCATAACAGAGGGCATAACAGAGGGGGCATAACAGAGGGGCATAACAGAGGGCAATAACGGGTTAACAGAGGGGGCATAACAGAGAGGGCATAACAGAGGGCATAACAGAGGGGCATAACAGAGAAAGGGCATAACAGAGGGGGCATAACAGAGGGCATAACAGAGGGCATAACAGAGGGGGCATAACAGAGGGGCATAACAGAGGGAACAAGGCATAACAGAGGGCATAACAGAGGGGATAACAGAGCATAACAGAGGGGCATAACAGAGGGCATAACAGAGGCATAACAAGGGGCATAAACAGAGGGGCATAACAGAGGGCATAACAGAGGGGCATAACAGAGAGGGCATAACAGAGGGGGCATAACAGAGGGCATAACAGAGGGCATAACAGAGGGGGCATAACAGAGGGCATAACAGAGGGGGCATAACAGAGAGGGCATAACAGAGGGGCATAACAGAGGGCATAACAGAGGGGGGCATAACAGAGGGCATAACAGAGGGCATAACAGAGGGCATAACAGAGGGGCATAACAGAGGGCATAACAGAGGGCATAACAGAGAGGGCATAACAGAGGGGCATAACAGAGGGCATAACAGAGGGGGCATAACAGAGGGCATAACAGAGGGGGCATAACAGAGGGCATAACAGAGGGCATAACAGAGAGGGGCATAACAGAGGGGCATAACAGAGGGGCATAACAGAGGGGGCATAACAGAGGGGGCATAACAGAGGGGGCATAACAGAGGGGCATAACAGAGGGGCATAACAGAGGGGGCATAACAGAGGGCATAACAGAGGGGCATAACAGAGGGCATAACAGAGGGGGCATAACAGAGGGGCATAACAGAGGGGCATAACAGAGGGGCATAACAGAGGGGCATAACAGAGGGCATAACAGAGGGCATAACAGAGGGCATAACAGAGGGGCATAACAGAGGGGCATAACAGAGGGGGCATAACAGAGAGGGCATAACAGAGGGGCATAACAGAGGGGGCATAACAGAGAAGGGCATAACAGAGGGGGCATAACAGAGGGCATAACAGAGAGGGCATAACAGAGGCATACAGAGGCATAACAGAGGGGGCATAACAGAGAGGGCATAACAGAGGGCATAACAGAGGGGCATAACAGAGAGGGCATAACAGAGGGCATAACAGAGGGCATAACAGAGGGCATAACAGAGGGGGCATAACAGAGGGGCATAACAGAGGGCATAACAGAGAGGGCATAACAGAGGGGGCATAACAGAGGGCATAACAGAGGGGGCATAACAGGAGGGCATAACAGAGGGGGCATAACAGAGGGCATAACAGAGGGCATAACAGAGGGCATAACAGAGAGGGCATAACAGAGGGGGCATAACAGAGGGGGCATAACAGAGGGCATAACAGAGGGGGCATAACAGAGGGGCATAACAGAGGGGCATAACAGAGGGCATAACAGAGGGCAAGGCATAACAGAGGGGCATAACAGAGGGAATAAAAGGCATAACAGAGGGGGCATAACAGAGGGGGCATAACAGAGGGCATAACAGAGGGGGGGGCATAACAGAGGGGCATAACAGAGGGCATAACAGAGGGGGCATAACAGAGGGGCATAACAGAGGGGCATAACAGAGGGCATAACAGAGGGGGCGATAACAGAGAGGGCATAACAGAGGGCATAACAGAGGGCATAACAAGAGGGCATAACAGAGGGGCATAACAGAGAGGGCATAACAGAGGGGGCATAACAGAGGGCATAACAGAGGGGGCATAACAGAGGGGGCATAACAGAGGGGGCATAACAGAGGGGGCATAACAGAGGGCATAACAGAGGGGGCATAACAGAGGGCATAACAGAGGGCATAACAGAGGGCATAACAGAGGGGGCATAACAGAGAGGGCATAACAGAGGGGGCATAACAGAGGGGCATAACAGAGGGGGCATAACAGAGGGCATAACAGAGGGGGCATAACAGAGGGCATAACAGAGGGCATAACAGAGGGCATAACAGAGGGGGCATAACAGAGAGGGCATAACAGAGGGCATAACAGAGGGCATAACAGAGAGGGCATAACAGAGGGCATAACAGAGGGGGCATAACAGAGGGCATAACAGAGGGCAGGCATAACAGAGGGGCTAACAGAGGATAACAGAGGCATAACAGAGGGGCATAACAGAGGGGGCATAACAGAGGGCATAACAGAGGGGCATAACAGAGGGCATAACAGAGGGGGCATAACAGAGGGCATAACAGAGGCATAACAAGAGGGCATAACAGAGGGGGCATAACAGAGGGGGCATAACAGAGGGCATAACAGAGGGGCATAACAGAGGGCATAACAGAGGGCATAACAGAGAGGCATAACAGAGGGCATAAGAGAGGGGGCATAACAGAGGGCATAACAGAGGGGGCATAACAGAGGGGGCATAACAGAGGGGGCATAACAGAGGGGGCATAACAGAGGGCATAACAGAGGGCATAACAGAGGGCATAACAGAGGGGGCATAACAGAGGGGGCATAACAGAGGGGGCATAACAGAGGGCATAACAGAGGGGGCATAACAGAGAGGGGCATAACAGAGGGGCATAACAGAGAGGGCATAACAGAGGGCATAACAGAGGGCATAACAGGGGGCATAACGCGAGGCATAACAGAGGGCATAACAGAGGGGGCATAACAGAGGGCATAACAGAGGGCATAACAGAGGGCATAACAGAGAGGGCATAACAGAGGGCATAACAGAGGGCATAACAGAGAGGGCATAACAGAGGGCATAACAGAGGGGGCATAACAGAGAGGGCATAACAGAGGGGCATAACAGAGGGGGCATAACAGAGAGGGCATAACAGAGGGGCATAACAGAGGGCATAACAGAGAGGGCATAACAGAGGGCATAACAGAGGGGCATAACAGAGGGGGCATAACAGAGGGCATAACAGAGGGGCATAACAGAGGGCATAACAGAGGGCATAACAGAGGGCATAACAGAGGGCATAACAGAGAGG